>NC_092093.1:5883658-6188658 GCF_045679555.1 Salvelinus alpinus | reverse complement strand
TCAGTACTACTACTACTACTACTACTACCATCATTACTACTACTACTACTACTACTACCATCATCATTATTACTACTACTCCTACTACTACTACTACTACCATCATCACTACTACTACTACTACTACTACTACTAGCACTACTACTACTACTACTACTACTACTACTACTACTACCATCATCACTACTACTACTACTACTACTACTACTACTACTAGCACTACTACTACTACTACTACTACTACTAGCACTACTACTACTACTACTACTACTACTAGCACTACTACTACTACTACTACTACTACTACTACTACTACCTCTCTCTCTCAGCTCTGTCCATCTCCAGACTGTTCTCCTCCTCTGAGACCAGGAACAGATGTGGCTGTCAGACACTGTTATTCAGTCACACTCAAAGAACTGTCTCTTTCTCACAAACACTCAGACACAAGAACGTCCCTGCCGTTTGTCTGTGTCTAACACTAACTGAAATTACACACACACACACACACAAAAAACACATTTTGTTTGTGAAAATGGTGGGAACAACGAAACGTTCCTGCCTCAAAAGGCTCTGCACAGCAGGTGCCCACAGAAGGACAAACACACGGTTTGGTCTTTAAGATAAAACCCGATTCATTCTTCATTCTCTTGGAATGAAATTAAATGAATACATAGAAAACAATGTGCACCTTGTAAATGGTTTTACTGTCCTATACATAAAAAGGCTTCCCTGCTGTGGTTAGGACTGCCTTGATGTAGTCTATCTCTCTCTTTCTCTCTCTCTCCAGCATTGTTGTCTATACATTAAAGTTTTAAAACGTAACGTTATGACTATAACTACTGTTCTCTGAAGGAGGGAAACCCGGTACAACACACTATGTCCAAAACTAAACGTTATGACTATAACTACTGTCCCCTGAAGGAGGGAAACCAGGTACAACACACTATGTTCAAAACTAAACATTATGACTATAACTACTGTTCCCTGAAGGAGGGAAACCAGGTACAACACACTATGTTCAAAACGTAACGTTATGACTATAACTACTGTTCTCTGAAGGAGGGAAACGCGGTACAACGTACTATGGGGAGTTGAACTCTCATGACTTCTGTTAAAGGATCTACAATCACGCCTGACAATGCCAATGAAATCCGCGCCTCGCTTGAAGCCCACCTTCCACAGGTGATAAGAGTGAGACATGACCCCGCCAGATGCGTCAGTGTGGGTATTGCGCACACGGTGCGCTGCCTAGTGACGTTCCCCTGTCCCAGCCGTAAGCACACGGTGCGCTGCCTAGTGACGTTCCCCTGTCCCAACCGTAACCACACGGTGCTCTGCCTAGTGACGTTCCCCTGTCCCAGCCGTAACCACACGGTGCGCTGCCTAGTGACGTTCCCCTGTCCCAGCCGTAAGCACACGGTGCGCTGCCTAGTGACGTTCCCCTGTCCCAGCCGTAAACACACGGTGGGCTGCCTAGTGACGTTCCCCTGTCCCAGCTGTAAACACACGGTGCTCTGCCTAGTGACGTTCCCCTGTCCCAGCTGTAAACACACGGTGCGCTGCCTAGTGACGTTCCCCTGTCCCAGCCGTAAGCACACGGTGCGCTGCCTAGTGACGTTCCCCTGTCCCAGCCGTAAGCACACGGTGCGCTGCCTAGTGACGTTCCCCTGTCCCAGCCGTAAACACACGGTGGGCTGCCTAGTGACGTTCCCCTGTCCCAGCTGTAACCACACGGTGCGCTGCCTAGTGACGTTCCCCTGTCCCAGCTGTAAGCACACGGTGCGCTGCCTAGTGACGTTCCCCTGTCCCAGCCGTAAGCACACGGTGCGCTGCCTAGTGACGTTCCCCTGTCCCAGCCGTAAACACACGGTGGGCTGCCTAGTGACGTTCCCCTGTCCCAGCTGTAAACACACGGTGGGCTGCCTAGTGACGTTCCCCTGTTCCCAGCTGTAAACACACGGTGCGCTGCCTAGTGACTACCCCGTGTTCCAGCCGTATTTCAGATAAATACTATAACCATATGACTGGGGGCATGATCGTGACCCTGAGCCTGGCTTAGCCATCGTCGTCTCGGTTTCTTTCTTAGCCATCTGTCCAGCAAATTGAAGAATAACATTGTTTGTGACTAGGAAACTTTTGAGGACCATACAAACTTAAGCACACAACGTCCAGGGGTTGAGCATGCTCTACCACTACCACTATGGGACAGTTTAGTTGAGGCAATGTAACACAGTCTCATTTTCCAATTGTTTGTTTTAGTAGCTTGAATCGTTCCTATTGACACAGAGGTGAAGAGCGGAATAATTATATGAATGAATCCAAGCCTCGCACTTTTCACATGTGGAAGGCGGGGCTTCCAGCAAGGTGTAGATTTCATTGGTGATAGTCAGCCTTGATTGTAGATTCTATCAACCGAGGTCACAAGAGTGCGACTCCCCCATAGTGTGTTGTACCAAAGTTGACTGACTGAAAGGGAACAGCTTATTAAACAGTTGAAGGTGTTCTCAGTACTACAGTATAACTGGAGTTGGCTGAACATTTCTCAAAGAATGAATCATAGATCAAAAGCTTTGAGTTGTGTGATAGAAAGGGTCTTCAGTTTATCTATCTCTATTTGTATCTCACTCGTTTCCATTCCAGGGATTTTTTGTTGTTGTTGACATTTAAAACGTTTTCATAGAAAATAGATGTGACAATTGCCTACTAGTGTGTTTCCATTTAACAATCTTGTGTCGATTAAAAACAGCTGTGTCACGCCCTGACCATAGTTTGCTTTGTATGTTTCTATGTTTTGTTTAGTCAGGGTGTGATCTGAGTGGGCATCCTATGTTGTATGTCTAGTTTGTCTATTTCTATGTGTTTGGCCTGATATGGTTCTCAATCAGAGGCAAGTGTTAGTCGTTGTCTCTGATTGGGAACCATATTTAGGTAGCCTGTTTTGTCATTGTGGGTTGTGGGTGATTGTTCCTGTTTCTGTGTGTTTGTGTATGTCACCATACGGGACTGTTGCGTTTTCGTTCGTTTGTCCGTTTATTGTTTTGTAAGTTTATTCAGTGTTCTTCGTTAAATAAAGTAACGATGTATTCATATCACGCTGCGCATTGGTCCTCCGATCCTTCCTACTATTCCTCCTCAGATGAGGAAGAAGACGAACGTGACAAGCTGGATGTACGTAATGATGACACACCTAAAAAGAAACTGTGTGGAATAAAAATGGGTGATGTTCCATTATGGCAAGTTGCACATTAATAAATTGGCTACAGACTGTGTGTCCTACAGTGCCTTCAGAAAGCATTCATACCTTTTAAACTTATTCTTGGTTTGGATTAAATTGATTTTTTTTCTCACCCATCTACACACAATACCCCATAATTACATGTTTTTTTTTATGTTTGCAAATGTGTTGAAAATTAAATACAGAAATCTCTCATTTACATAAGTATTCACACCCTTGAGTCAAAACTCTGTAGAATCACCTCTGGCAGCGATTACAGCTGTGAGACTGTCTGGGTCAGTCTCTAAGAGCTTTCCACACCTGGATTGTGCAACATTTGCCCATTATTCTTTTCAAATTCATTCATCTCCCAGTATCTGGTGAAAAGCAGGCTGAACCAGGTTTTCCTCTAGGATTTTGACAGTGCTTAGCTCCATTCCGTTTATTTTTTTATCCTGAAAAACTCCCCAGTTCTTAACAATCCCAAGTGTACCCATAACATGATGCAGTCACCACTATGCTTGAAAATATGGAGAGTGGTACTCAAAAATGTGTTGTATTGGATTTGCCCCAAACAATTTGCCCTCAGGACAAAAAGTGATTTGCTTTGCCACATTTTTTGCAGTATTACTTTAGTGCCTTGTTGCAAACAGGATGTTTGTTTTGGAAAAGTTTGATTCTGTACAGGTTTACTTCTTTTCACTCTGTCATTTAGGTTAGTATTGTGGAGTAACTACAATGTTGTTGATCCATCCTCAGTTATCTCCTATCACAGCCATTAAACTCTATAACTGTTTTAAAGTCACCATTGGCCTCATGGTGAAATCCTTGAGCTGTTTCCTTCCTCTCTGGCAACTGAGTTGTATCTTTGTAGTGACTAGGTGTATTGATACACCATCCAAAGTGTAATTAATAACTTCACCATGCTCAAAGACATATTCAGTGCCTGCTTTTTTTTTTTTTTTACCCATCTACCAATAGCTGCTCTTCTTTGTGAGGCAGTGGAAAACCTCCCTGGTCTTTGTGGTTTGATCTGTATTTGACATTCCCTGCTTAACTGAGGAACCTAACAGATAAGTGTATGTGTGGGGCACAGGGATAAGGTAGTCATACAAAAATCACAATATTATTGCACGAAGAGGGAGTCCATGCAACTTATTATGTAACTTTTTAAGCAAATTTTTACTCCTGAACTTATTTAGGCTTGCCATAACAAAAGAGGCCTAAGTTCCCAACCGCCAAGCCACCAACCATCCAAGATCCCCCCCCCCCCCCCCCACAGTTCCCCGAGAGCTGAACCTCAACCATCCAAGATCCCCCCCCCCCACAGTTCCCCGAGAACTGGCCCTCAACCAGCCAAGATTCCCCCCCCCAGAGTTCCCCGAGAGCTGGCCCTCAACCAGCCAAGATCCCCACCCCACAGTTCCCCGAGAGCTGGCCCTCAACCAGCCAAGATCCCCCCCCCCCAGAGTTCCCCGAGAGCTGGCCCTCAACCAGCCAAGATCCCCCCCCAGAGTTCCCCGAGAGCTGGCCCTCAACCAGCCAAGATCCCCCCCACAGTTCCCCGAGAGCTGGCCCTCAACCAGCCAAGATCCCCCCCACAGTACCCAGAGAGCTGGCCCTCAACCAGCCAAGATCCCCACCCCACAGTTCCCCCGAGAGCTGGCCCTCAACCAGCCAAGATCCCCACCCCACAGTCCCCCGAGAGCTGGCCCTCAACCAGCCAAGATCCCCACCCCACAGTTCCCCCGAGAGCTGGCCCTCAACCAGCCAAGATCCCCACCCCACAGTACCCAGAGAGATGGCCCTCAACCAGCCAAGATCCCCACCCCACAGTACCCAGAGAGCTGGCCCTCAACCAGCCAAGATCCCCACCCCACAGTTCCCCCGAGAGCTGGCCCTCAACCAGCCAAGATCCCCACCCCACAGTCCCCCGAGAGCTGGCCCTCAACCAGCCAAGATCCCCACCCCACAGTTCCCCCGAGAGCTGGCCCTCAACCAGCCAAGATCCCCCCCACAGTACCCAGAGAGCTGGCCCTCAACCAGCCAAGATCCCCACCCCACAGTACCCAGAGAGCTGGCCCTCAACCAGCCAAGATCCCCCCCCCCCCCCCCCCTACAGTTCCCCGAGAGCTGGCCCTCAACCAGCCAAGATTCCCCCCCCCCAGAGTTCCCTGAGAGCTGGCCCTCAACCAGCCAAGATCCCCACCCCAGCCGGAAAAAAAACCTGTCCCTCCCAAAAAATCTAAATTTAACACATCAAAATGTGGAAAAAGTCAAGGGATGTGAATATTTTCTGAAGGCACTGTATCTGTTTCATGTCTCAGCGAAAGCCAACATGGATAGAATGCAATGATTGACTAATATTTGCCATATTCCAATAGTTCTCATGTGTCAACGTATCGCCACGGTCCATAGCTCTGAACTAATTGGATGGTGAAACTTGCCGGCCAATCAGGTAAAAGCAATTTAGGCATAGTTGACAATCAGGACAATCCTTCCCCTGCAAAGAAACATTATTGTCATAGTTGAAAACATTTCATTTTAAAGGAGTAGATATTTTTATAAAAAAAAATTTTTAACTAGGCAAGTCCGTTAAGAACACATTAAGCTAGCAGTCTTATTGAAACATTCAGTGAAAGTTTTTAAAGGAAGTTATTCAAAAACACTTTTCAAATAACCTTTACATTTTGTTCAAAACATTCACAACATTAAGAGAATGTTCTCAGAATGTTATTTAATAGCCTTCAAATAAAATAATGTCCATTCTCAGAATGTTAATAAAAGCTTTCAGGGAAAGGTTCCCAGAACAGGCAAAACGTTCACTTCCATTGTCAAAACGTTCCAAAAAAACTTCAGTTTTACTGATCATGAAACATACGGCTTTGTTCCCAGAACCAATGGGAAACCAAAAATGTACGTTCCCACAACTTCAAAGGAACCAAATGAGCTAGCTGGGTAATGTATGTGTGAAACCGTCTCAGAGATGTCTGGCTCTGTCCATCAGCCTGTAGATCCTGGTGATCCAATCGGCCGGTAGTTAACGCCAGTCTGCAGAATCCTGATGATCCAATTGGCCGGTAGTTAACGCCAGTCTGCAAAATCCTGATGATCCAATTGGCCGGTAGTTAACGCCAGTCTGCAGAATCCTGATGATCCAATCGGCCGGTAGTTAACGCCAGTCTGCAGAATCCTGATGATCCAATTGGCCGGTAGTTAACGCCAGTCTGCAGAATCCTGATGATCCAATTGGCTGGTAGTTAACGCTATGATGGGTGTGTTTGTGTGTTGCTGTTGTTCCGTGAGAGCTCCCTAACTTCGTTACCCTAAATTGAAGCGTCTGTCTCGAGGACCTTCATGAATACTAATTCACACACACACACGCACACGCACACACACACACGCACGCACGCACGCACACACGCACGCACGTATACACACACACACACACAGACACACACACACACACACACACACGCACACACACACACACAAAGCTTGCCTCGCCGCAGTATGCCTCCACTAATACCCATTCTGGAACAGCCTCAGCTTTTGATAGGATTAGCCAGTTTGTGTGTTTAGAAGGATAAAAACCAAACACACAACGACAACAACAAAAAGTGCAAATGCTGCATTCATGTGAGGGACCGACCCCGATCAAAGTTAAAGAGGCAGAAATATCAACAGGAGCCCATCTATTAGTTACTTCCTCGGGCAGTATTAAATTAGATGACATCTGTCGGCCAGGCTGGATGATTTTACTATGGAAACACGATTCAGCTCTTTAGGTTAAACGTTACACTTTTCTTTCTTCCCTCTCAGTTTTAGCCAGCTAGAGGCCAGCAGTTTCAGACTGCTAGACATGCCCACTGTCAGTAAAGTCAATGGCCCACTATCAGTAAAGTCAATGGCCCACTATCAGTAAAGTCAATGGCCCACTATCAGTAAAGTCAATGGCCCACTATCAGTAAAGTCAATGGCCCACTATCAGTAAAGTCAATGGCCCACTATCAGTAAAGTCAATGGCCCACTATCAGTAAAGTCAACGGCCCACTATCAGTAAAGTCAACGGCCCACTATCAGTAAAGTCAACGGCCCACTATCAGTAAAGTCAATGGCCCACTATCAGTAAAGTCAACGGCCCACTATCAGTAAAGTCAACGGCCCACTATCAGTAAAGTCAATGGCCCACTATCAGTAAAGTCAACGGCCCACTATCAGTAAAGTCAACGGCCCATAATATTTGTAATTATGTTCCGTCCCCCATCCGCTCAACAACAACAAACGGCCGCTGCTGAATCTAGCTGATCGTTTCTACCAGGACAGATGATAATGGAGTCCATCTACCCTGACAGGATTGTTTCCACCAGGACAGGTGATAATGGAGTCCATCTACCCTGACAGGATCGTTTCTACCAGGACAGGTGATAATGGAGTCCATCTACCCTGACAGGATTGTTTCTACCAGGACAGGTGATAATGGAGTCCATCTACCCTGACAGGATTGTTTCTACCAGGACAGGTGATAATGGAGTCCATCTACCCTGACAGGATTGTTTCTACCAGGACAGGTGATAATGGAGTCCATCTACCCTGACAGGATTGTGTCGACCAGGACAGGTGATAATGGAGTCCATCTACCCTGACAGGATTGTTTCTACCAGGACAGATGATAATGGAGTCCATCTACCCTGACAGGATTGTGTCGACCAGGACAGGTGATAATGGAAGTCCATCTACCCTGACAGGATTGTTTCTACCAGGACAGGTGATAATGGAGTCCATCTACCCTGACAGGATTGTTTCTACCAGGACAGGTGATAATGGAGTCCATCTACCCTGACAGGATCGTTTCTACCAGGACAGGTGATAATGGAGTCCATCTACCCTGACAGGATCGTTTCTACCAGGACAGGTGATAATGGAGTCCATCTACCCTGACAGGATTGTTTCTACCAGGACAGGTGCTAATGGAGTCCATCTACCCTGACAGGATTGTGTCGACCAGGACAGGTGATAATGGAGTCCATCTACCCTGACAGGATTGTTTCTACCAGGACAGATGATAATGGAGTCCATCTACCCTGACAGGATTGTGTCGACCAGGACAGGTGATAATGGAAGTCCATCTACCCTGACAGGATTGTTTCTACCAGGACAGATGATAATGGAGTCCATCTACCCTGACAGGATTGTGTCGACCAGGACAGGTGATAATGGAGTCCTGATAGACACAATCCTGTCAGGGTAGTTGAACAGACAGTGCTGTCTTTGGCAGGACGGGCAGGCCACCACTTTGCTCTAATGAAAAGAGGAAGAAGACGGCACATTCACTCTGGGTCCTGATGGATGAGGAGGACAGAGCCCCCTCCGCCTCTCTGTGTGTGTGTGTGTGTGTGTGTGTGTGTGTGTGTGTGTGTGTGTGTGTGTGTGTGTGTGTGTGTGTGTGTGTGTGTGTGTGTGTGTGTGTGTGTGTGTGTGTGTGTGTGTGTGTGTGTAAGAGAGAGAGTGTACGTCCTTGCATGGCTCCCTCCGCAGGACCACGAGTGTCCCCCCCAACGCCACTGCCGGTCCGCCCTGCGCTGTTGCTAGTCTCTGCCAAGAAGATGCCTGGCGGGAGCCGTGATTGATGCGGCTGACCCCTGACCCCGGGGAAAAGCACACTTTGGGCAAGCTCTCCGGTCGCCTTGCCAACGAGAACGATACACACGTGATTTGCAGATGGATTCGGGAGCAAGCGAAGAGGCAAGCGGATAAGCAAACATTATCTTATCTGAGTTCAGTTCTTATCTTATCTCATTTGCACACATTGTATATAGACCTTTTCTACTGTGTTATTGACTGTATGTTTGTTTATTCCATGTGTAACTCTGTGTTGTTGTATGTGTTTCGAACTGCTTTGCTTTATTCTTGGCCAGGACGCAGTTGTAAATGAGAACTTGTTCTCAACTAGCCTACCTGGTTAAATAAAGGTGAAATAAATATAAATAAATAAAAGGTGTTGCATTCCAAATTGCACCCCATTCCCTTTGTAGTGCACTACTTTGACCTTGTCCTTTTGGTAGTAGTGCACTACAAAGGGAATAGGGTGCAATTTTGGACACAGCCCGTGTCTGGTTTCTCCCAGGAAAGACTGTCTTGTAAACTAAAACTGGGCTTGATTGATAAGAAACAGAAATGTATTGTATTTATCTGTACCAAAGACTGAAGTGGATCATGTTGACAATGTAGAACATGGCGTAGATTGTATCATGAACTCTTCTGCTTTAAACATAGGCTATCCTCAAGATTATACATCCTCAAGATTATACATCCTCAAGATTATATATCCTCAAGATTATACATCCTCAAGATTATATATCCTCAAGATTATACACCCTCAAGATTATACATCCTCAATATTATACATCCTTAAGATTATATATCCTCAAGATTATACATCCTCAAGATTATATATCCTCAAGATTATATATCCTCAAGATTATACATCCTCAAGATTATATATCCTCAAGATTATTTATCCTCAAGATTATACATCCTCAAGATTATACATCCTCAAGATTATATATCCTCAAGATTATACATCCTCAAGATTATATATCCTCAAGATTATATATCCTCAAGATTATACATATCCTCAAGATTATACATCCTCAAGATTATACATCCTCAAGATTATACATCCTCAAGATTATATATCCTCAAGATTATACATCCTCAAGATTATACATCCTCAAGATTATATATCCTCAAGATTATAGTGAAGAAGCTGTCCAAGTCCTCTCATCCTTCTCTTTCTCTTTTAGCTGTTGGTTCCTATTGATTTAAGAAGTGAGGAGATTGGATATTAATTTAGAAGTGATGAGATTGGATATTTATTTAGAAGTGATGAGATTATAGAAGTGATGAGATTATAGAAGTGAGGAGATTATAGAAGTGAGGAGATTATAGAAGTGATGAGATTGGATATTTATTTAGAAGTGATGAGATTATAGAAGTGATGAGATTATAGAAGTGAGGAGGTTATAGAAGTGATGAGATTGTAGAAGTGAGGAGGTTATAGAAGTGATGGGATTGTAGAAGTGATGAGATTATAGAAGTGAGGAGATTATAGAAGTGAGGAGGTTATAGAAGTGAGGAGGTTATAGAAGTGATGAGATTATAGAAGTGATGAGATTATAGAAATGAGGTGATTACAGAAGTGAGGAGATTGGATATACATTTAGAAGTGATGAGATTATAGAAATGATGATATTATAGAAGTGAGGAGATTATAGAAGTGAGGAGATTATAGAAGTGATGAGATTATAGAAGTGAGGAGATTATAGAAGTGAGGAGATTATAGAAGTGAGGAGATTATAGAAGTGATGAGATTATAGAAGTGATGAGATTATAGAAGTGATGAGATTGGATATTTATTTAGAAGTGATGAGATTATAGAAGTGATGAGATTATAGAAGTGATGAGATTGGATATTTATTTAGAAGTGAGGAGATTATAGAAGTGATGAGATTATAGAAGTGATGAGATTGGATATTTATTTAGAAGTGAGGAGATTATAGAAGTGACGATGACCATCTCCCGTGACAGTACCAGCGTCTGATGATTTAGGTGTGTTTGAAACCAGCCGTGGTGCTGATTGCCTAAAGACACAGGCTCAGGGAGGGGTCCTTTGAAACTGGAGCGAGACGAGGAGAAAAAAAACGTCTGGAACTGCACAGAGACGATATGAGCCAGAACAACTGTGAATAATCAACGTTCTGAAATACCTCTCCCCTGTGTCTTCCTCATAGGTACTGATTCCATTACAATCTACCATGCATAGCAATTCCCCCATGAGTGTGTGTGTGTGTGTGTGTGTGTGTGTGTGTGTGTGTGTGTGTGTGTGTGTGTGTGTGTGTGTGTGTGTGTGTGTGTGTGTGTGTGTGTGTGTGTGTGTGTGTGTGTGTGTGTGTGTGCGCCTCTTTACCATGTGCAGCTAAAAATAGGCCTTTATAATCATGTTTGCGTGGTTCTTAGGTGTTAAATACCATTTTAATGTTAAATGTTGGCAGCCCACGAACAAAACTCACTTTCAGTTTGAGAAACACTGTATATAGACAGCACTTTCAAGACCGGCCTATACAAGAGACATAAACACTGTATATAGACAGCACCTTCAAGACCGGCCTATACAAGAGACATAAACACTGTATATATACAGCACCTTCAAGACCGGCCTATACAAGAGACATAAACACTGTATATAGACAGCACCTTCAAGACCGGCCTATACAAGAGACATAAACACTGTATATAGACAGCACCTTCAAGACCGGCCTATACAAGAGACATAAACACTGTATATAGACAGCACCTTCAAGACCGGCCTATACAAGAGACATAAACACTGTATATAGACAGCACCTTCAAGACCGGCCTATACAAGAGACATAAAGACTGTAGATAGACAGCACCTTCCAGAAACAATCCTGTCAGGGTAGATGGACTCCATCATCACCTGTCCTGGTAGACACAATCCTGTCAGGGTAGATGGACTCCATTATCACCTGTCCTGGTAGACACAATCCTGTCAGGGTAGATGGACTCCATTATCACCTGTTCTGGTAGACACAATCCTGTCAGGGTAGATGGACTCCATTATCACCTGTCCTGGTAGACACAATCCTGTCAGGGTAGATGGACTCCATTATCACCTGTCCTGGTAGACACAATCCTGTCAGGGTAGATGGACTCCATTATCACCTGTCCTGGTAGACACAATCCTGTCAGGGTAGATGGACAGACGAGCGAGGCCCGTCTTTGGCAGGACGGGCAGGCCGCCACTTTGCTCTAATGAAAAGAGGAAGAAGACGGCCCATTCGCTTTGGGTCCTGATGGATGAGGAGGACAGAGCCCCCTCCGCCTCTCTCTCTCTGTGTGTGTGTGTGTGTGTGTGTGTGTGTGTGTGTGTGTGTGTGTGTGTGTGTGTGTGTGTGTGTGTGTGTGTGTGTGTGTGTGTGTGTGTGTGTGTGTGTGTGTGTGTGTGTGTGTGTGTGTGTGTGTGTGTGTGTGTGTGTGTGTGTGTGTGTGTGTGTCAAATCAATTTTTTTAAATGATTTAACACACACTAAAAAAATATTTGTCACATGCTTGGTAAACAACAGGTGTAGACTAACAGTGAAATGCTTGGTAAACAACAGGTGTAGACTAACAGTGAAATGCTTGGTAAACAACAGGTGTAGACTAACAGGGAAATGCTTGGTAAACAACAGGTGTAGACTAACAGGGAAATGCTTGGTAAACAACAGGTGTAGACTAACAGTGAAATGCTTGGTAAACAACAGGTGTAGACTAACAGTGAAATGCTTACCTATGGGTCCTTGACAGCAATGCAGAGAGAAAGAAAATAGAGAAATAATAAGTAATAACACGTAATTATAAAAGTAATAATAAATACACAATGAGTAACAATAACCTGGCTATATACACAGGGTACCAGTACTGAGTCAATGAGTAATGATAACATGGCTATATACACACGGTCTCAGTACTGAGTCAATGAGTAACAATAACCTGGCTATATACACAGGGTACCAGTACTGAGTCAATGATAACATGGCTATATACACAGGGTACCAGTACTGAGTCAATGAGTAACAATAACAAGGCTATATACACAGGGTACCAGTACTGAGTCAATGATAACATGGCTATATACACAGGGTACCAGTACTGAGTCAATGAGTAACGATAACAAGGCTATATACACAGGGTACCAGTACTGAGTCAATGATAACATGGCTATATACACAGGGTACCAGTACTGAGTCAATGATAACATGGCTATATACACAGGGTACCAGTACTGAGTCAATGATAACATGGCTATATACACAGGGTACCAGTACTGAGTCAATGAGTAACAATAACCAGGCTATATACACAGGGTCTCAGTACTGAGTCATGGCTACTTAAAACTACTTAGCAGGCCTGTGGCTTTTGGGAGGAGCTGTTGATTCTAGACTTGGTGCATCGGTACCGCTTGCCATGCAATATCATTTAAAACAGTCCACGACTTGGGTGGCTGGAAGTATTTGACCATTTTAAGGGCCTTCCTCTGACACCGCCTGGTATAGAGGTCCTGAACGGCAGGAAGCTCAGCCCCAGTGATGTTATTTACCTTATTTCAACAGGGAAGTCCTATTGAGACTAAATTCTCTTTTACAAATGAGCCTTGCACGATACAAAAACAAGCACATACAACAGGCAAGTATATTTAAACATAAATAAAGGCAATATACATATTAAGATTTTTTTATTTAACTAGGCAAGTAAGTTAAGAACAAATTCTTATTATACAATGACGGTGGGTTAACTGCCTTTTTCAGGGGCAAAATGACAGATTTTTACCTTGTCAGCTCAAGGATTCGATCCAGCAACCTTTCGGTTACTGGCCCAGCACTCTAACCACTAGGGTACATGCCGTCCCTACACTCTAACCACTAGGGTACCTGCCGTCCCTACACTCTAACCACTAGGGTACCTGCCGTCCCTACACTCTAACCACTAGGGTACATGCCGTCCCTACACTCTAACCACTAGGGTACCTGCCGTCCCTACACTCTAACCACTAGGGTACCTGCCGTCCCTACACTCTAACCACTAGGGTACATGCCGTCCCTACACTCTAACCACTAGGGTACCTGCCGTCCCTACACTCTAACCACTAGGCTACCTGCCGCCCCTACACTCTAACCACTAGGGTACCTGCCGTCCCTACACTCTAACCACTAGGGTACCTGCCGTCCCTACACTCTAACCACTAGGGTACATGCCGTCCCTACACTCTAACCACTAGGGTACCTGCCGTCCCTACACTCTAACCACTAGGGTACCTGCCGTCCCTACACTCTAACCACTAGGGTACATGCCGTCCCTACACTCTAACCACTAGGGTACCTGCCGTCCCTACACTCTAACCACTAGGGTACCTGCCGTCCCTACACTCTAACCACTAGGGTACCTGCCGTCCCTACACTCTAATCACTAGGGTACCTGCCGTCCCTACACTCTAACCACTAGGGTACATGCCGTCCCTACACTCTAACCACTAGGGTACATGCCGTCCCTACACTCTAACCACTAGGGTACATGCCGTCCCTACACTCTAACCACTAGGGTACATGCCGTCCCTACACTCTAACCACTAGGGTACATGCCGCCTTGATACAAGAAGTCAATGAAAACAAAAACACATTCCTCATTATAAAATTGAACTAGGGACTTCAAATCATCCAATCGAAATGTCTTTAGATTATTCCAAACATAGGGTGCGAGGAAATGAAAGGCTGATGTACATAAGGAGTATCCAAAATTAAACCAACCCTAATAACATGTCATTTTAAATCTTAACAGTGATGTTAGGTAAGTGGCAAGCGTATGAAACAGGGCTTTGTAAACAAAAAAGAGCATAATGATGTGATGTACGTGATTTTAAATAGGTCCGGCCAACCTTTTTTGGTAAAGAATTACAGTGATGAGTAATAAAACTGTCTCTTGTGATAAAAACGAAGGGCGTTATGACAAACGGCATCCAGGGGTTGAAGAGTAGAGGCAACTGCACTTTCATAAATAGCATCACCATAATCGAGAACAGGTAGGAAGGTTGACTGAACAATCTGCTTCCTGCTGACTGAAAAGAGCGAGACAAGATCTTTTTCAAAAAAAAATATTTTTATTTAAAGCCCACTTTAAATCTTAGCTTCTTAATAGACGTATTCATATGCTTTTTAAATGTTAAATCATTGTCAATCCAAATACCAAGGTATTTGTATTCAGGGACTTGTTTGATTATTGAACCATCCGATGAGTGAAGATGTAATCCATCTGAGACAATCTTATGAAAACAACATGTATTTAGTTTTGCTCGTATTAAACACGAGTTTTAAATCAATAAGGGCTTCCTGTACGGCCGCAAAATGGGACTGTAGCTTTGTCACAGTCAGGTCAGCAGGGGGGGTAATGGGACTGTAGCCTTGTCACAGTCAGGTCAGCAGGGGGGGTAATGGGACTGTAGCTTTGTCACAGTCAGGTCAGCAGGGGGGGTAATGGGACTGTAGCCTTGTCACAGTCAGGTCAGCAGGGGGGGTAATGGGACTGTAGCTTTGTCACAGTCAGGTCAGCAGGGGGGGGGTAATGGGACTGTAGCCTTGTCACAGTCAGGTCAGCAGGGGGGGTAATCGAACTGTAGCCTTGTCACAGTCAGGTCAGCAGTTAGGGAATGAGTACATAATAGTATCATGTGAATATATACTGAAGAAAAATAAAAACGCAACATGCAAAAATTTCAACTATTTTACGGAGTTACAGTTCATATAAGGAAATCAGTAAATTAAAAAAAATTAATTAGGCCCTAATCTATGGATTTCACATGACTGTGCAGGGGTGCAGCTCACCCCTTGGGAGCCAGACCCACCCACTGTGCAGTCAATCAGAATTAGTTTTTCCTCATAAAAGTTATTTATTACAGGCAGAAATACTCCTCCGTTTTATCAGCTGTCCAGGTGGCTGGTCTCATACGATCCCGCAGGTGTAGAAGCCGCATGTGGAGGTCCTGGGCTGGCATGGTTACATTTGGTCTACGGTTGTGAGGCCGGTTGGACGTACTGCCAAATTCTCTAAAACGAAGTTGGAGGCGGCTTATGGTAGAGAAAGGAACATTCAATTATCTCTCAACAGCTTTGGAGGACATTCCTGCAGTCAGCATGCCAATTACATAGATATAAGGTAACCTGGCAACCTGGCTGCAGCACTCACATCAGCAGTCACGAAATGCTTTGAAAGACTGATCATGGCTCACATTGACACCATCAACCCAGACACCCTGGAACCACTCCAATTTGCATACCTCCCCAACAGATCCACAGATGATGCAATATCTGTATACAGTGGGGCAAAAAAGTATTTAGTCAGCCACCAATTGTGCAAGTTCTCCCACTTAAAAAGAGGAGAGAGGCCTGTAATTTTCATCATAGGTACACTTCAACTATGACAGACAAAATGAGAGAAAAAAATCCAGAAAATCACATTGTAGGATTTTTAATGAATTTATTTGCAAATTATGGTGGAAAATAAGTATTTGGTCACCTACAAACAAGCAAGATTTCTGGCTCTCACAGACCTGTAACTTCTTCTTTAATAGGCTCCTCTGTCCTCCACTCGTTACCTGTATTAATGGCACCTGTTTGAACTTGTTATCAGTATAAAAGACACCTGTCCACAACCTCAAACAGTCACACTCCAAACTCCACTATGTCCAAGACCAAAGAGCTGTCAAAGGACACCAGAAACAAAATTGTAGACCTGCACCAGGCTGGGAAGACTGCATCTGCAATAGGTAAGCAGCTTGGTTTGAAGAAATCAACTGTGGGAGCAATTATTAGGAAATGGAAGACATACAAGACCACTGATAATCTCCCTCGATCTGGGGCTCCACGCAAGATCTCACCCCGTGGGGTCAAAATGATCACAAGAACGGTGAGCAAAAATCCCAGAACCACACGGGGGGACCTAGTGAATGACCTGCAGAGAGCTGGGACCAAAGTAACAAAGCCTACCATCAGTAACACACTACGCCGCCAGGGACTCAAATCCTGCAGTGCCAGACGTGTCCCCCTGCTTAAGCCAGTACATGTCCAGGCCCGTCTGAAGTTTGCTAGAGAGCATTTGGATGATCCAGAAGAAGATTGGGAGAATGTCATATGGTCAGATGAAACCAAAATATAACTTTTTTGGTAAAAACTCAACTCGTCCTGTTTGGAGCACAAAGAATGCTGAGTTGCATCCAAAGAACACCATACCTACTGTGAAGCATGGGGGTGGAAACATCATGCTTTGGGGCTGTTTTTCTGCAAATGGACCAGGACGACTGATCCGTGTAAAGGAAAGAATGAATGGGGCCATGTATCGTGAGATTTTGAGTGAAAACCTCATTCCATCAGCAAGGGCATTGAAGATGAAACGTGGCTGGTTCTTTCAGCATGACAATGATCCCAAACACACCGCCCGGGCAACGAAGGAGTGGCTTCGTAAGAAGCATTTCAAGGTCCTGGAGTGGCCTAGCCAGTCTCCAGATCTCAACCCCATAGAAAATCTTTGGAGGGAGTTGAAAGTCCGTGTTGCCCAGCAACAGCCCTAAAACATCACTGCTCTAGAGGAGATCTGCATGGAGGAATGGGCCAAAATACCAGCAACAGTGTGTGAAAACCTTGTGAAGACTTACAGAAAACGTTTGACCTCTGTCATTGCCAACAAAGGGTATATAACAAAGTATTGAGATAAACTTTTGTTATTGACCAAATACTTATTTTCCACCATAATTTGCAAATAAATTAATTAAAAATCCTACAATGTGATTTTCTGGATTTTTTTTTCTTATTTTGTCTGTCATAGTTGAAGTGTACCTATGATGAAAATTACAGGCCTCTCTCATCTTTTTAAGTGGGAGAACTTGCACAATTGGTGGCTGACTAAATACTTTTTTGCCCCACTGTATAAGGTAACCTGGCTCCAGCACTCACATCTGCAGTCATGAAATGCTTTGAAAGACTTCGGTGCAGGGACTATGGTGGTCTGCTTGAAACATGTAGGTATTGCAGACTGGGTCAGGGAGAGGTTGAAAATGTCAGTGAAGACACTTGCCAGCTGGCCAGCGCATGCTCTGAGTATGCGTCCTGGTAATCCATCTGACCCCACGGCCTTGCGAATGTGAACCTGTTTAAAGGTCTTATATCGGCTACGGAGAGCGCGATCACAAAGCATCCGGATTAGTGTCCCGCTCTTTGAAAATGGCAGCTCTACCCTTTAGTTCAGTGCGGATGTTGCCTGTAATCCATGGCTTCTGGTTGGGATATGTACGTACGAATATATATACGAATGGTCATTGTGGGGACGATGTCGTCGATGCACTTCTTAATGAAGCCGGTGACTGATGTGGTAAACTCCTCAATTTACCGGTCACTAGGCGCCCGCCTCTGGATGAGCATTTTCTTGTTTGGTTTTGGCCCTATACAGTTCGTTGAATGCGGTCTTAGTGCCAGCATCGGTTTGTGGTGGTAAATAGATAGCTATGAAAAATATAGATGAAAACTCTCTTACCATAGTATGGTCTCAGCTTATCGTGAGGCATTTTAACTCAGGCGAGCAGAACTTTGAGACTTCCTGATATTAAAGATCAGTTGTTGTTAACAAAGAGAAACACTTGAGCGTGTGTGTGTGTGTGTGTGTGTGTGTGTGTGTGTGTGTGTGTGTGTGTGTGTGTGTGTGTGTGTGTGTGTGTGTGTGTGTGTGTGTGTGTGTGTGTGTGTGTGTGTGTGTGTGTGTGTTATAACAACTTAACTGAGCTGTGACTGCCCTCTTGTGGACATAATAGTGAACATCTCACTCCCCAAAAAATCAAGTGTGAACACAATTGAGATTCACCCTTTGTGTAACGTTATTATTGAAATGAAACTGTCCCAAGAAAATGTGCATCTAAAAGTAACCATAACTGGCACGCAGATCGGTGGAAATTGTAAGATAAATTGTAAGCTTCCACAAAATTCAAACTCACGAGCTGCCTATGGTCTTTACTCTTTACTATTACAGCCATTTAAAAAAAAATGTGAACGCGCAAGCGCATATACACATAGGAGGTTCGTTGAATAAACCCCAATGGAAATTAAAAAGGCCAGTCCAACTGAAATCGTTCTGGCGCCTGTTCTGGCACCCTATTTCGTATATATGGTGCCCCGTAGGGTTCTCGTCAGAAGCAGTGCACTACACAGGGAATAGTGTGTCATTCGGGATGTCTCGGTAACATGACACAATACATTTGACTCACACAGACACCTCACTGTGAGCTGTTAGAGCAGGTGCTTCTGGGATTTAAGATCCAGTAGCATGACATTGTTTTTCGTTTTCAATTGATTTCAATTTAGATTGAAACCTCCCATATAAAATAAAGAATACAAATTGATTTTACAATGAGCATTTCATTACAATGTAATTAGATGTAAAGCGCAATGTAAAAAAAAAATGTAATATATTCAGTGTGATGCTTCATTCCAGAGAAGAGCAACCTACTAACTGCCAGTAAACTATGCTTTTTTTCACAAAGTCGAGAAGAGACAAAGGCAGATTTTTTTACGTTTTTTTATATAAATGACATTACATGCACATAATACTGCATGTGCTTATGGTGCAAGCTCTTTCACGCTTGTCGCGCCAGCCCCTGCGCCAGTACACACACACACACAGTCGGCGACAGGACAGTGTCATTATTGACACAAAATGGTTGCGCCATATCGCTGGTGGTACTCGCTCGGAATCGAGGGAGGAGAGGAGGACAGGCGAAAACATAGGAAACCGGCGTATGTCCTTAAATACGATAGTAAGTAAATTCATGCCAGCCAAATGCTTGTTAATATTTTTCTGTCACTCATGAAAAGGGACGGTTAGTTATCCTATGCGGCTGTGAAAATCTTAGGCTACCTCAACCTCTGTGCCAATACAATACATGCAAAGACTGCATATTTCGATACATCGATAGAAAAATCCATTAGTCATTTTCATTTAGCACTAAAAACTGCCAAGACACGCAACATATTTGACATTGAAATAATCAATTATTACATATATGCAATATGTAACTTTTTTGGTGACCTACCAAATTCACATAGAAATGTGAGTTATAGATCTGTCGTTCTCATTGAAAGCAAAGTCTAGGAAGCTGTAGATCTGTTCTATGTGCACTATTTCTATGCTTCCCGTTCTTTAGTTTCGTTTTTGTGTCCTCTACTTTCGGTTTTGTACACTATACTTGCTTCTTTTGTCACATAACCTGAAATTAGGGCGAACTATTCAAATTTTTAGCAGCCAGGAAATGGCGCAGTGATTTCTGCATAGTGCACCTTTAAATCGCCCTACTTTCTGTGTCAGACAGACTTGAGACAACATCAAGGCAGATGTTTTATTTAAATCATGAAAACAGCAGCTAATAACACAACAAAATGCAATTTTGTCTCAGTTTATGTAAGATTTTCTTATGCATTTAAAAAAAAAATCATGCTTTCTCCATCCTTTCTCTAGGCAAAACCCCTCAGGCTTCCCAACAAACTGACATGTCATTGGACCAATGGGGTGTGGTAGTTCATGGCCAGCTAATCCTTAAAACCCGCCTACTGTGTGTCCACTTTCACCTGTGTCAGAAAACCTCTTGAGGAAAAAATACCCACAAAACTCTGCTGAAGTAAATCATCTCAAGTGATTTTGAAGGAAATTACGCCTGAAAATAGATGGAATGGGTTCTGCTGGTGGACAACATTCTGTTGAAACAAGCAAATGATCTCAAGTGATTTGAAGACAATGGTGGAAAATCAAGGAAACAGGTGCTGGTAGTGAATGCCACACCAAACGACCTCCGCATTCCCCTTGAGATGGATGTTCTGCTGGTTCCTTGACATCCGAGGGCTTATTTTCTTCCATGCCCATGGTCCATGTAAAACCAGTAGGTCTCCCGCTCGCCAACCCCATTAGACCAAGAGGACATCCACATAAAGGTCAAAGGGCAACATCGGGGATTACAAGTCTCAGACAGGGTTACATCTTCAAGAGTGTGATTCCAAAACACCTCCAAAACAGAGTCCCACAGCTCTGATCCCTCCCTTCTCTACCTCCGCTGAGAGGAGGTACCAGGCCAGTGCCACAGTTCAGGTCTTTCCCTTCTCTACCCTCGCTGAGAGGAACCTGGTCTTCCCTCCGTCCTCTGAGAAGAGGAACCTAGTCTGTCCTCCCTCCTCTGAGGAACCTGGTCTGTCCTCCCTCCTCTGAGGAACCTGGTCTTCCCTCCCTCCTCTGAGTAGAGGAACCTGGTCTGTCCTCCCTCCTCTGAGAAGAGGAACCTGGTCTTCCCTCCCTCCTCTGAGGAACCTGGTCTGTCCTCCCTCCTCTGAGTAGAGGAACCTGGTCTGTCCTCCCTCCTCTGAGTAGAGGGACCTGGTCTGTTCCTCCCTCCTCTGAGAAGAGAAACCTGGTCTGTCCTCCCTCCTCTGAGTAGAGGAACCTGGTCTATCCTCCCTCCTCTGAGTAGAGGAACCTGGTCTGTCCTCCCTCCTCTGAGTAGAGGGACCTGGTCTGTTCCTCCCTCCTCTGAGTAGAGGAACCTGGTCTGTCCTCCCTCCTCTGAGTAGAGGAACCTGGTCTGTCCTCCCTCCTCTGAGTAGAGGAACCTGGTTTGTTCCTCCCTCCTCTGAGTAGAGGAACCTGGTCTGTCCCTCCCTCCTCTGAGTAGAGGAACCTGGTCTGTCCCTCCCTCCTCTGAGTAGAGGAACCTGGTCTGTCCCTCCCTCCTCTGAGTAGAGGAACCTGGTCTGTCCCTCCCTCCTCTGAGTAGAGGAACCTGGTCTGTCCCTCCCTCCTCTGAGTAGAGGAACCTGGTCTGTCCTCCCTCCTCTGAGGAACCTGGTCTGTCCTCCCTCCTCTGAGAGAAGGAACCTGGTCTGTCCTCCCTCCTCTGAGAAGAGGAACCTGGTCTGTCCTCCCTCCTCTGAGTAGAGGAACCTGATCTGTCCTCCCTCCTCTGAGTAGAGGAACCTGGTCTGTTCCTCCCTCCTCTGAGTAGAGGAACCTGTTCTGTCCTCCCTCCTCTGAGTAGAGGAACCTGGTCTGTCCTCCCTCCTCTGAGTAGAGGACCCTGGTCTGTCCCTCCCTCCTCTGAGTAGAGGAACCTGGTCTGTCCTCCCTCCTCTGAGTAGAGGAACCTGGTCTGTCCTCCCTCCTCTGAGTAGAGGAACCTGGTCTGTCCTCCCTCCTCTGAGTAGAGGAACCTGGTCTGTCCTCCCTCCTCTGAGTAGAGGAACCTGGTCTGTCCCTCCCTCCTCTGAGTAGAGGAACCTGGTCTGTCCCTCCCTCCTCTTTCTCCGAGTAGAGGAACCTGGTCTGTCCTCCCTCCTCTTTCTCTGAGTAGAGGAACCTGGTCTGTCCTCCCTCCTCTTTCTCCGAGTAGAGGAACCTGGTCTGTCCTCCCTCCTCTTTCTCTGAGTAGAGGAACCTGGTCTGTCCTCCCTCCTCTTTCTCCGAGTAGAGGAACCTGGTCTGTCCTCCCTCCTCTGAGTAGAGGAACCTGGTCTGTCCTCCCTCCTCTTTCTCCGAGTAGAGGAACCTGGTCTGTCCTCCCTCCTCTGAGTAGAGGAACCTGGTCTGTCCTCCCTCCTCTTTCTCCGAGTAGAGGAACCTGGTCTGTCCTCCCTCCTCTTTCTCCGAGTAGAGGAACCTGGTCTGTCCTCCCTCCTCTGAGTAGAGGAACCTGGTCTGTCCCTCCCTCCTCTGAGTAGAGGAACCTGGTCTGTCCTCCCTCCTCTTTCTCTGAGTAGAGGAACCTGGTCTGTCCTCCCTCCTCTTTCTCCGAGTAGAGGAACCTGGTCTGTCCTCCCTCCTCTTTCTCTGAGTAGAGGAACCTGGTCTGTCCTCCCTCCTCTTTCTCTGAGTAGAGGAACCTGGTCTGTCCTCCCTCCTCTGAGTAGAGGAACCTGGTCTGTCCTCCCTCCTCTGAGTAGAGGAACCTGGTTTGTTCCTCCCTCCTCTGAGTAGAGGAACCTGGTCTGTCCTCCCTCCTCTGAGTAGAGGAACCTGGTCTGTCCTCCCTCCTCTGAGTAGAGGAACCTGGTCTGTCCTCCCTCCTCTTTCTCTGAGTAGAGGAACCTGGTCTGTCCTCCCTCCTCTTTCTCCGAGTAGAGGAACCTGGTCTGTCCTCCCTCCTCTTTCTCTGAGTAGAGGAACCTGGTCTGTCCTCCCTCCTCTTTCTCTGAGTAGAGGAACCTGGTCTGTCCTCCCTCCTCTTTCTCCGAGTAGAGGAACCTGGTCTGTCCTCCCTCCTCTTTCTCTGAGTAGAGGAACCTGGTCTGTCCTCCCTCCTCTTTCTCTGAGTAGAGGAACCTGGTCTGTCCTCCCTCCTCTTTCTCTGAGTAGAGGAACCTGGTCTGTCCTCCCTCCTCTGTCCGAGAGGAACCAAGAGCCAGAGTCCCACAGTTCAGGTCTCTCTCTTCTCTACTCTCGCTAAGAGAAACCAACTCTCTGCCTCCCTCCCTCCTTCCCCCTGCTGAGAAGAGGAACCAGCGCCACAGTAGCACAGCTCGGTGTCTCCCTCCCTCTGTCTCTGGTTAGAGAGGTCTGGTCTAAGAAGAGGAACCTGGTCTCTCCCTCCCCTTCCCCAGCTGAGGGAGAACTATAGGAGGCACCATGGGGTGTGGCGGCAGCAGGACCGATGCTCTGGAGCCCAGGTGCCTGGACAGCTGGACCAAGGAGACAGAGTCTACCTGGCTGATCAGGACAGATACCGACATCCCCCTCTCTTCAATACAGAGTATGGATATCCTTTCTGAGAACTCATCTGAAAGCTTTGTCTCTGAGAAGACCATCACCGCTGGTAAGACAAGCTCAGATAGATTGTGCGTCCCAATAGTATCTCCTTTCTCCTGAAGTGTACACTTGTTCACTTCTTCCCACAAATCTAAAATAATTAAGATTGCTGGAGGCATGGGCTAGAGGGATGTTCCACCATATTTCTTATACCAGTCATTTCCTTTCAAATCAATGATGGGAAGTGAACAAGTGCACACTTTGAGAGGAGGAAGAGATAATTGGGACACATCCATATAGTCTAAATCCTGGTCTTTGATGTGCTCTTGTCTCATTCCTGTATTAGCAAACCTGATTTGTGGGCTTGATGATTAGTTGAATCTGTTGTGTTATTGCCAAGTGGACAGGTGTTTCCTGTCTGGACAGGTGTTACCTCTCTGGACAGGGGTTTCCTCTCTGGACAGGTGTTTCCTCTCTGGACAGGTGAAACGTCTCTGGACAGGTATTTCCTGTCTGGATAGGAGTTTCCTGTCTGGACAGGAGTTTCCTCTCACACTAAGACAGGTCATATAATCACAGTTGAAATCCCATCGAAATGTTGAAGTGGTGTGATTCATTTGATTCTGAAGTGGTGTGATTCATTTGATTCTGAAGTGGTGTGATTCATTTGATTCTAAAGTGGTGTGATTCATTTGATTCTGAAGTGGTGTGATTCATTTGATTCTAAAGTGGTGTGATTCATTTGATTCTGAAGTGGTGTGATTCATTTGATTCTGAAGTGGTGTGATTCATTTGATTCTGAAGTGGTGTGATTCATTCGATTCTGAAGTGGTGTGATTCATTTGATTCTAAAGTGGTGTGATTCATTTGAGGTTGAAGTGGTGTGATTCATTTGATTCTGAAGTGGTGTGATTCATTTGATTCTGAAGTGGTCAGAAGTGGCCACCTCTGGAGATGAAAGATGAAACGCGACCCGAAGCTTAGGCTATCAACTATTATATGTACCGGGAAAACAGTGTTTATGTTGTGTGACTCAGACTCAGTACCAGGCAGATGTAACTAACATATAAACCCTTATATTTACTGACAATTATTTTTTTTCTCAGCGATATTTAAAAAATGAATGCTGCCCTTTGTATCTCCAATTTCACAAGTTCAGTCATGATTTGTGTTCCCAGTCAGCCATAAGAACATACAACACTAGTATGATAAGGAATATGTTGGTTATGGGTGCCTCTTTACAAAGAACAGAAACCAGAGAAATATCTTGAATCCACTATAATAACCATTAACATGTACACACACCTTTTGTTTTCTTTCAGTTGCAGATTTCTTCGACGACGGCATGACTAGTCCTACCCGGGCCTATCTGAAGGTCTGCTCTGCCATGTCTGAAGCCGGCCTGGATGACGTACAGCCAAATGCAGCCCTTGCAACACTGCCCTCCCAACAGCAGGAGGCGCAGCCCTCGCCTGTTACCACGTGTACAACGTAGGAGCATTCTACGCACAGAGGAAATAGTAAGTCAAGCAACTCTTATCCACAGTTCATGGGTGAATCGCAGAAATATTTTCCTGAATTCTCTTTCACCTTTCTTAAAAATGTCAAGGAAACAGTAAGAGCGTTGAAGGTCCTGCTCCGTGTCACGGTGCCATCACGGTGACACGAAGCAGGTGACCATCACGGTGACACGGACCATCACGGTGACACGGAGCAGGTGACCATCACGGTGACACGGACCATCACGGTGACACGAAGCAGGTGACCATCACGGTGACACGGACCATCACGGTGACACGGAGCAGGTGACCATCACGGTGACACGGAGCAGGTGACCATCACGGTGACACGGACCATCACGTTGACACGGAGCAGGTGACCATCATGGTGACACGAAGCAGGTGACCATCACGGTGACACGGACCATCACGGTGACACGAAGCAGGTGACCATCACGGTGACACGGACCATCACGGTGACACGAAGCAGGTGACCATCACGGTGACACGGACCATCACGGTGACACGGAGCAGGTGACAATCACGGTGACACGGAGCAGGTGACCATCACGGTGACACGGACCATCACGTTGACACGGAGCAGGTGACCATCATGGTGACACGAAGCAGGTGACCATCACGGTGACACGGACCATCACGGTGACACGAAGCAGGTGACCATCACGGTGACACGAAGCAGGTGACCATCACGGTGACACGGAGCAGGTGACCATCACGGTGACACGGACCATCACGGTGACACGAAGCAGGTGACCATCACGGTGACACGAAGCAGGTGACCATCACGGTGACACAGAGCAGGTGACCATCACGGTGACACGGAGCAGGTGACCATCACGGTGACACAGAGCAGGTGACCATCACGGTGACACGGAGCAGGTAACCATCACGGTGACACGGAGCAGGTGACCATCACGGTGACACGGAGCAGGTCAACCATCACGGTGACACGGAGCAGGTGACCATCACGGTGACACGGAGCAGGTGACCATCACGGTGACACAGAGCAGGTGACCATCACGGTGACACGGAGCAGGTAACCATCACGGTGACACGGAGCAGGTCGACCATCACGGTGACACGGAGCATTAGACAGGTGGATAAGACCGGGAAGATCAAGGAAAAATCCCTCACCACCTTTGAGGTCATGAAACCAATGGAAGACCTGAAGGACGTGGCTGGAGGACGTGGCTGGAGGTCGCGGCTGAAGGACGTGGCTGGAGGTCGCGGCTGAAGGACGTGGCTGAAGGACGTGGCTGAAGGATGTGGCTGAAGGACGTGGCTGAAGGACGTGGCTGGAGGACGCTGCTGGAGGACGTGGCTGGAGGACGTGGCTGGAGGACGTGGCTGGAGGTCGTGGCTGGAGGACGTGGCTGGAGGTCGTGGCTGGAGGTCGTGGCTGGAGGTCGTGGCTGGAGGTCGTGGCTGGAGGACGTGGCTGGAAGACGTGGCTGGAGGACGTGGCTGGAGGATGTGATGTGGCTGGAGGTCGTGGCTGGAGGACGTGGCTGGGGGTCGTGGCTGGAGGACGTGGCTGGAGGTCGTGGCTGGAGGTCGTGGCTGGAGGATGTGATGTGGCTGGAGGTCGTGGCTGGAGGACGTGGCTGGAGGTCGTGGCTGGAGGTCGTGGCTGGAGGACGTGGCTGGAGGACGTGATGTGGCTGGAGGTCGTGGCTGGAGGACGTGATGTCCTACTGCTGTCCACTTCATATGTATATACTGTATTCTAGTCATGGTTCATCCTATATAACTACTGCTGTCCACTTCATATGTATATACTGTATTCTAGTCATGGTTCATCCTATATAACTACTGCTGTCCACTTCATATGTATATACTATATTCCAGTCATGGTTAATCTTATATAATTTATTTTGGGGGTGATTATGTGTGTAATGTTTGTTTTGTATTGCTAGGTATTACTGGACTAGAAACACAAGGATTTCTCTGCACCTGCGGTAACATCTGCAAATCTGTGTACGAGACAAAAAAAACTTTCATTTGATGCCGAACGCCATTTTAGACGACGAGAAAGACAAAGACACGACTATAGAGATAGATTACTAGAGAGGAAATAAGGTTCGAATCCGCTGCACTGTCGGTCCTTCATCTTGCCTGATACCAGCTCTGATAAGTTAGATAAGACAGTTTCATCTCTATGGACACGATACCGAAGATGTTTTTATTTTTTTAAAGCACAAGAGGACTTTGGAGCTGTACTGTACCGTCTAGCTTGTCGGACATATTGAATACATAACACAAAACGGATGTTCCTGAAGGAAACTAGTCTTGAAGTAGGTTGTTTTGTAATGTTTATGTTTAGTATTTCAATAGGCAACTCGTTGGGTAGTGTTTGTTTTGTCTTGACGGAAGAAAGAAGACATACATTGTAGTATACAGTTTTTTAAGAGGCACTTTTTTTTGGTGAACAAAACTTTACGAACGAGTGACTTTATGAACAACTGACTGTACAAACTAGTGACTGAATGATTTGAGGTGACAACACATCGAGTATCAGCTCGACAATGAAGAGAGCTTGATTCTAAACAGATTTAGCTGTGGAGTATGACCTATTATACCCTTCATCTATTGGATAGCTACAGTAGCGTCAGAAGATCCTCCGTACAATTCTCACAAAGTTTTAGACGTTGGTAAAAAAAAAGGAGGAATATGTTGGTTAAAAAAAATACATGTTTTTTTTTTTCACCCTCGTAAATGTATACACATCTCCAATTCAAATTGAAAAATGTACAACGGAAGCAGTTGGCAATGGCTTAGGATTTTTTTTTGAACGATACACTGAATCTGAAAGAGGAAACAAGGGTCACAGGTCACAGCATACAAACATATCAGTTTTCAATGGCGTTTTTCTATTCAATGGCAAACCGCCTCAGTAAGTATACGGTCTATTTGTACATTCCAAAGTAACAAGAGCTTGTTAGTAACCTTTGTCAGGTCGTTTTGTCTTAACTCTTTAGTTCACGTTTATCGATATGGACATTTGTACTGACAATAAAACAGATGACGTGTGAGTGCTTTGTGGTTTCATTTCCTTTAAGTCATGTCATAGAAGTTGCATTTTTTACATAGTATCAACTGCAGACAATTGTGATTGGAATATTGTCCATGATGCATAATGTGGAAGGACATCTTTATATTTCTACATTGTAGAAAAATAGTGAAGAAGACAAAACTATGAAATAACACATGTGGAATTATGTAGTACCCCCCAAAAAAATTACAAATCAAAATATATTTTAGATTTGAGATTCTTCAAAGTAGCCACCCTTTGCCTTGATGACATATATATATATATATTTACTATTTTCTACATTGTAGAATAATAGTGAAGACGACAAAACTATGAAATAGCACGTTTTTAAGTTTCTTCAAGTGCAGTCGCAAAAAAACATCAAGCGCTATGATGAAACTGGCTCTCATGAGGACCGCCACAGGAAAGGAAGATCCAGAGTTACCTCTGCTGAAAAAGATACGTTCATTAGAGTTACCAGCCTCAAAAATTGCCGCCCAAATAAATGCTTCCCAGAGTTCAAGTAACAGACACATCTCAATCTCAATATCAACTGTTGAGAGGAGACTGCGTGAATCAGGCCTTCATGGTTGAAATGAGTGGAGGAAAAGCAGCCAAACAAGTGCTCAGCATATGTGGGAACTCCTTCAAGACTGATGGGAAAGCATTCCAGGTGAAGCTGGTTGAGAGAATGCCAAGCGTGTGCAAAGCTGTCATCAAGACAAAGGGTGGTTACTTTTAAAATTCTCAAATATAAAATATATTTTGATTTGTTTAACACTTTTTTGGTTACTACATGATTCCATATGTGTTATTTCATAGTTTTGATGTGTTCACTATTATTCTATCAATGTAGAAAATAGTAAAAACAAAAACCCTTGAGTAGGTGTGTCCAAACCTTTGACTGGTACTGTACATACTGTACTTATTGAGATATTTTATGAATACAGGCCCTGGTCCAGTCACTTGTTTAAATGTGTACTGAGATCAGCAGTTAGCTGTGAACTGGTAACGTGTGTATCTGTTTCTTCTGGTTGTACTCCATGCGTCCCTTCCTGAACCCCAGCTCCTCTCGCTCCATCCACGTCTCCTGACTGAAGTCTGGGAAGAAGAAACTGATCTCTCTCTCTGCCGATTCCACCGAATCTGGAAACGGGAAGAATTTAACATTCCTTTATAAAGAAGACTTTAAATTAGCCCAAGCTTGGGAAATTACTTTGGCATGTTATGTTTCACGAGATTATTACACAACATCAAGAGTTAAAGGGTTTATGGAAATTAATATTAGTAGAATCAACTAAATCTTTAAAATGACATTGATGTTATTAAAGTTATGGCATACAGTTTATGGTCAGGAGTCCCAACCACCAGCACCAGCCAGAATATGAAGATAAAGTTGTATATGGGCTGCGATGCTTACACCCCCCAAAGTATTGTAGACTGCAAATCAGTGGAGGAGATTATTCAAAGGATTCTGGTTGTCTAATACAAAACCTATATTGATAGCTAACATACACATGTGCCAGAGAACCTTCATCTACAGATCAGTTCACTGCTGTTCCCCTGAACATCATCCATGTTTCTACTTGTTCAGCGTGGCAGGAAAGGCCCCACTCTGTAACAACAGCTACATCCTACAATCTTCTATTAGAAAAACAGTGCTCAGTGTAGAGAGCATGAAGCCATATGTGTAGATAATACCAGGACAGAGGAAAACCCTCATGCCATTTTAATTTTTTATTTTACCTTTATTTAACTAGGCAAGTCAGTTAAAAACAAATTCTCATTTTCAATGACGGCCTAGGAACAGTGGGTTCACTGCCTTGTTCAGGGGAACAGTGGGTTAACTGCCTTGTTCAGGGGCAGAACGACAGATTTGTACCTTGTCAGCTCGGGGATTCGAACTTGCAACCTTTCGAGGCCAACGCTCTAACCACTAGGCTACCCTGCCGCCCCATTGATCGGCTACTTGAAAAGTGGATCAGTGAGGCTTGTGCTTTCTATTCTATCTCAATGGGACTCAACTTGATCAATAAATAGATAGTCAATAAATATAACAAAGCACCAAACCCTGAGCCCTGGTCAAAACTACTGCATTATTATAAAGCAGCCATTTCAGACCCACCAGAGCCCTGGGGGCCTTAACAGAGTCCTGGGGGCCTTACCAGAGCCCTGGGGGCCTTACCAGAGTCCTGGGGGCCTTACCAGAGTCCTGGGGGCCTTACCAGAGCCGAGAGTCCTGGGGGCCTTACCAGAGCCCTGGGGGCCTTACCAGAGTCCAGAGTCCTGGGGGCCTTACCAGAGTCCTGGGGGCCTTACCAGAGTCCAGAGCCCTGGAGGCCTTACCAGAGTCATGGGGGCCTTACCAGAGTCCTGAGGGCCTTACCAGAGTCCTGGGGGACTTACCAGAGTCCTGGGGGACTTACCAGAGTCCTGGGGGACTTACCAGAGTCCAGAGGGTCTTACCAGAGTCCAGAGCCCTGGGGGCCTTACCAGAGTCCTGAGGGCCTTACCAGAGTCCTGAGGGCCTTACCAGAGTCCTGGGGGACTTACCAGAGTCCAGAGCCCTGGGGGCCTTACCAGAGTCCTGGGGGCCTTACCAGAGTCCTGGGGGCCTTACCAGAGTCCTGAGGGCCTTACCAGAGTCCTGGGGGCCTTACCAGAGTCCTGGGGGCCTTACCAGAGTCCTGGGGGCCTTACCAGAGCCCTGGGGGACTTACCAGAGTCCTGAGGGCCTTACCAGAGTCCTGGGGGACTTACCAGAGCCCTGGGGGCCTTACCAGAGTCCTGGGGGCCTTACCAGAGTCCAGAGTCCTGGGGGCCTTACCAGAGTCCTGGGGGCCTTACCAGAGTCCTGGGGGACTTACCAGAGTCCTGGGGGCCTTACCAGAGCCCTGGGGGACTTACCAGAGTCCAGAGCCCTGGGGGCCTTACCAGAGTCCTGGGGGACTTACCAGAGTCCTGGGGGACTTACCAGAGTCCTGGGGGACTTACCAGAGCCCTGGGGGCCTTACCAGAGTCCTGGGGGACTTACCAGAGCCCTGGGGGCCTTACCAGAGTCCTGAGGGCCTTACCAGAGTCCTGGGGGACTTACCAGAGTCCTGGGGGCCTTACCAGAGCCCTGGGGGCCTTACCAGAGTCCTGGGGGACTTACCAGAGCCCTGTGGGCCTTACCAGAGTCCTGGGGGACTTACCAGAGTCCTGGGGGACTTACCAGAGCCGTGTGTGGTATTCCTGGTGTCAGTGAGTCCGTACTGGGCTCTGATGGTTAAGGGAGAGGTATAGCGTGCCCTGAACACCTTGGTAGGACCCATCAGTTCTCTCCAGTGGGTTATGGCGTCCTCTCTAGCCAGGACGTACGCCCGCATCGGACCACTGAATCACAACAGAGAAATGGGGGAAAAGTTTAAAACTAGGGAGCCTTTTGACAAAGAGTTCCTTCCACTCAATCTGTGTGAGGTAGGATACACCAGCACAAGAGTATCACCTTTAAAATATCCAGCCAGTGATGGCCTCAAATTATATTTGCTTTGTAAATATAATTGGGACTACAGGTCAAAATGCAGTGTTTGGTTAAAATGTTCATATGATAAAAACATGGTAAAAGACCAGATCCACTCAGAGACATCCTACTCAAAGACACCCCCACCCCCCCCCCCGGATACACAGTAGCACAACGGGTGGTAAAAGACAACCCACCCCACAAAAGGAAAAGACAGTCTAAGCTAAAAAATAAATAAAACCTTGAACGTTAAAACAAAACAAAACTCTACTTCAAGCTGTGATGTAACACCAACACTAATCTATGTATTCTTTCAGGAGTTCAGAACGAGAAAGAAAATAAAAGAACAACATTGCCGGCCCCCCAGGATCGGTTACCGCAGCAACCACCAACCGTCGCTTTATTTCATTACCGTTTGCTGCCTCTAACAGGCTCGTGTCCTAAATGGAACACTATTCCACATGTAGTGCACTAAACCCTAAGCGGCTTAAACCCGACTCTGGTCAAAAGTAGTACACTGCATAGGGAATAGGGTGCCATTTGGAGCCAATGGAAGAACACCTTTAGAAGCCAGAGGGGTGCCCTACATGGTGCCCTGCACTTTTTTCATAGGAAGAAACTGATGAAAAACCTAAAGAACATTTCCAGTAACTTTACCTATGAATAGCAACTTTGCTTAACTTTCTTCTTAAGGGGAAAAAATGGCAGTTAAGAAGATATTTCTTCTTAATTGTATTTAACTAGGTAAGATTTGATAAAGGTAAGTTATACAATGAATATGAGTCAGAGGCTGGCGTCCCAAACGGCAGCCTATTCCCTACATAGTACACTACTTTAGTCCAAATAGGGTGCCATTTGGGACACACATTAAAGTTATGTAAGCTACATTAAAGTGTGGGGAGAAATGACTTGAAGCTTACCTGGACATGAACTCAACCAGTCTTTGGTAGAAGAACCGTCCTGAGAGATGAGACAAAACACACAAAGACGCATCAAAGATATATGGTGGTTCTACGTGGCGATACGAGGTGGTTCTATGTGGCGATACGAGGTGGTTCTATGTGGTGATACGAGGTGGTTCTATGTGGTGATACGAGGTGGTTCTATGTGGTGATACGAGGTGGTTCTATGTGGTGATACGAGGTGGTTCTATGTGGCGATACGAGGTGGTTCTATGTGGCGATACGAGGTGGTTCTATGTGGTGATACGAGGTGGTTCTATGTGGTGATACGAGGTGGTTCTATGTGGTGATACGAGGTGGTTCTATGTGGTGATACGAGGTGGTTCTATGTGGTGATACGAGGTGGTTCTATGTGGTGATACAAAGTGGTTCTATGTGGTGATACGAGGTGGTTCTATGTGGCGATACGAGGTGGTTCTATGTGGTGATACGAGGTGGTTCTATGTGGTGATACGAGGTGGTTCTATGTGGTGATACGAGGTGGTTCTACGTGGCGATACGAGGTGGTTCTATGTGGCGATACGAGGTGGTTCTACGTGGCGATACGAGGTGGTTCTATGTGGTGATACGAGGTGGTTCTACATGGCGATACGAGGTGGTTCTATGTGGTTCTACGTGGCGATACGAGGTGGTTCTATGTGGTGATATGAGGTGGTTCTATGTGGTGGTTGTAGAGCATGGCGCTTGTCCCCATGGAAACATGTATGCTTGCATTTGGGGCTGCAGGTAGCCTAGTGGTTAGAGCATTGGACTAGTAACCGGAAGGTTGCAAGATCGAATCCCCCGAGCTGACAAGGTAAGAATCTGTCGTTCTGCCCCTGAACAAAGCACTGTTCCTAGGCTGTCATTGAAAATAAGAATTTGTTCTTAACTGACTTGCCTAGTTAAATAAAGACAAAATAAATAAAGAAATAAAAATTAAAGAGTCAGCTAAATGGATTATTATTATAATAAAAGCATTTGCTAGATTCTTTAACATGAGGGAAAAAACTAAGTAAACATTTGATCAAGATAATCAATACACATGTGTGCATTCAGAAAGTATTCAGACCCCTTGTCTTTTTCCACATTATGTTAAGTTACAGCCTTATAACATGGATAAAAATTTTTAATTAAATCTCAATCAATCTACACACAATACCCCATAAAGAAAAAGCAAAAGCAGGTTTTTAGAAATGTTAGCAAAATGTATTTAAAATAACAAAACAAAAATACCTTATATACATAAATACCAAAGAGAGCTAGATGAATCATTCCGGGTTTTGACTGGTCTCTTTGCCACACCCACTGCTGACAGTTGTATAAAATCAAGCACACAGCCATGCAATCTCCATAGACAAACATTGGCGATAAAATGGCCTTACTGAAGAGCTCAGTGACTTTCAAGGTGGCACCGTCATAGGATACCACCTTTCCAACAAGTCTGTTTGTCAAATTTCTACCCTGCTAGAGCTGCCCCGGTCAACAGTAAGTGCTGTTATTGTGAAGTGGAAACGTCTAGGAGCAACAACGGCTCAGCCACGAAGTGGTAGGCCAAACAAGCTCACAGAACGGGACCGCCTAGTGCTGAAGCGAGTAGCTCGTAAAAATCGCCTGTCCTCGTTTGCAACACTCACTATCGCATTCCAATCTGCCTCTGGAAGCAACATCAGCACAAGAACTGTTCGTCAGCAGCTTCATGAAATGGGTTTCCGTGGCCAAGCAGCCACAAACAAGCCTAAGTTCACCATCCGCAATGCCAAGTGTTGGCTGGAGTGATGAATCACGCTTCTTCATTTGGCAGTCCGATGGACGAATGTGGGTTTGGCATATTTAAAAAATATAAATATTTAACCTTTATTTTACTAGGCAAGTCAGTTAAGAACAAATTCATATTTTACAATGACGGCCTACGACCCTGTGTTCATACCTCCGGATATTGACTCTGCCACACGAGCCTGCTTTTTTGCGGCACAGTCGATGGAGCGCAGAGCTACGGGCCAGAAGGTTGAGAGATTCGAGCCGCACTCCCTGCCTGTTTCATTACACTGGTGTCAGGAATATCACCACAGACAAGCTCACTCTCCCTGCCTGTTTCATTACACTGGTGTCAGGAATATCACCACAGACAAGCTCACTCTCCCTGCCTGTTTCATTACACTGGTGTCAGGAATATCACCACAGACAAGCTCACTCTCCCTGCCTGTTTCATTACACTGGTGTCAGGAATATCACCACAGACAAGCTCACTCTCCCTGCCTGTTTCATTACAATACATATAAAGCTAATGTTTTCTATGGTAGAACCATACATAGCTGATCAAATGTAACTGCATGTTCCGAATAGAACCCATAAAGATATATGTTGTAATTCGATGGTAGAACCATCTAGAACCTTACCTGCATGTTCAGAGTAGAACTTCTCAGAGTCCTGTCTCCTCCACACCAGGTCTTTGGACCTGACAATGATGAAGTTGTTCTCTAGGATTCTCTGGTGAAGGGCCTGGAAGGTAGAGAAGTATATATTACTTCCTGTTCTCTAGGATCCTCTGGTGAAGGGCCTGGAAGGTAGAGAAGTATATATTACTTCCTGTTCTCTAGGATCCTCTGGTGAAGGGCCTGGAAGGTAGAGAAGTATATATTACTTCCTGTTCTCTAGGATCCTCTGGTGAAGGGCCTGGAAGGTAGAGAAGTATATATTACTTCCTGTTCTCTAGGATTCTCTGGTGACCATTGTATGAGTTTGCTCAGTCATAAATCTTATTTACACCATTTTACATTTTGGAACTCTGACAAAATGTCAACAACCTAATATTGATGGATGTTATTACATCTTAGAAATCCCGCCCCCTCAAACTCCCCTCCTGTGCAGATAAAGGGAGACAGACAGACAATCAGGTTTAAAGGAACTGAAGTATTCAAATAGAACAGTGCATTAAATTGAATCTTTGATGATCAATGCATTTTTCCCTCTCCTTTCTTTGAGCCATTGGGCAGGGTAATTAAATCAGAAAAGAACAGAGAAGTCTAAATAACTGCTTGTTGTCTCTCATTCAGTTCATTTATGATCCTATATGCACAATTAGAATATGCCAATAAGATCTGTCCACTCTCCAATTGTGTGGACGATAACATTTTATTGAAGATGCAGCTGGAATTGGTGTTTATTATGGACCATTGAAAATTACTTCATAAATCAACTTCTCACAATCAATGTTTTGAAAAGCTGATGTGATCAACTCCTAAAATGATCAAGTGTTTACAATAGGCAAAGATACTATCATACTGGTAACTAACCACAAGATACTGTCATACTGGTAACTAACCACAAGATACTGTCATACTGGTAACTAACCACAAGATACTATCATACTGGTAACTAACCACAAAATACTATCATACTGGTAACTAACCACAAGATACTGTCATACTGGTAACTAACCACAAGATACTGTCATACTGGTAACTAACCACAAGATACTACCACACTGGTAACTAACCACAAGATACTATCATACTGGTAACTAACCACAACATACTATCACACTGGTAACTAACCACAAGATACTATCATACTGGTAACTAACCACAAGATACTATCATACTGGTAACTAACCACAAGATACTATCATACTAGTAACTAACCACAAGATAATATCATACTGGTAACTAACCACAAGATACTATCATACTGGTAACTAACCACAATATACTATCATACTGGTAACTAACCACAAGATACTATCATACTGGTAACTAACCACAAGATACTATCACACTAGTAACTAACCTCCCGGGTGGCGCAGTGGTCTAGGGCACTGCATCGCAGTGCTAGCTGCGCCACCAGAGTCTCTGGGTTCGCGCCCAGGCTGGGCTGGGTTCGCGCCCAGGCTCTGTCGCAGCCGGCCGCAACCGGGAGATCCGTGGGGCGACGCACAATTGGCATAGCGTCGTCCGGGTTAGGGAGGGTTTGGCCGGTAGGGAGGGTTTGGCCGGTAGGGATATCCTTGTCTCAGTATGTAAAAAAATAAAAAATAAAAATAAAAATGTAATAAAATGTATGCACTCTACTGTAAGTCGCTCTGGATAAGAGCGTCTGCTCTTGGCCGGTAGGGATATCCTTGTCTCAGTATGTAAAAAAAAAAAAATGTAATAAAATGTATGCACTCTACTGTAAGTCGCTCTGGATAAGAGCGTCTGCTAAATGACTAAAATGTAATGTAAATGTAACCACAAGATACTATCATACTGGTAACTAACCACAAGATACTATCACACTGGTAACTAACCACAAGATACTGTCATGCTGGTAACTAACCACAAGATACTATCATACTGGTAACTAACCACAAGATACTATCATACTGGTAACTAACCACAAGATACTATCATACTGGTAACTAACCACAAGATACTGTCATACTGGTAACTACTTATGCCACCTTTTGTCTGTGCAATAGGTGTTTTCAAACTGTAGCTAATCTGAAATGGTTCTGATATGTGATGTGGATAATTGTAATTTGGTCCACAAAAACACATGATTTCAACATGATTATCTGAATAGCCTAATGTGTGTGTGTGTCTATAGCCTACAGTATAATGTAGCCAGTATTTACAATCACGGATTCCATTAAACAAACGCAAGCAACTCACTGACCTCCAAGATGACAGGATGCGCCACTGCATCAGGCTTGATCACCGCGAGGGTGAGCTGCAGTGCTTTCGCACAGCGATGTGAGGTTAACATGCCTGGAAAATGGCAAAGAACAAAGGTAAACAACTAAATTGTCGTGGTAAGCAAAGAAAACACGTCCCCCGTTTGCATTCTCTTTGCACAACAGTACCAGCTACCATTCAGATTCAACTTAGCTGGACAACATTACAGAATACGGAAACAAATTGTACTGCACAGAAGAATGTAACGCTACTGTAATTAACGTTAGATAGCTAGCTCGTATGAGAAAACTAACAGGTGCATTGGAAATATGAGACTACTCCAGTTACTTTGACAGTCTAAATTTAGCAAGAAAGTAAAAGACCTGAAGGTACAAAGCGTGTTTATTAGTAGCTAGATAATGTAATGTATGCAGCGATATTTTTACGGGCGCCACCATTTTTGGTAAATGTAACTTGCGTTAGCTACCGTTGTTATTCGTTACATCAAAGTATTAATTACATATCGACAATAACATACGTTTTGAGGCAGTTAAAAGCTACCTTTGAATCTTAATAGCTTATTAATTAACATGTATTAGAATTTTCTGCCCTTTCTCCTACCTGTTCCGCTCTTAAAGAGTCCCCAAATTTCTCAACCCAAATTTTAGGTTCCACATGTTTAATGTTCCGCGTATTTGACACATTATACAGTAGCCCAAAGCCCGGCAGATGGCGATATTGAGTCGTTTCATTTGACCTTCATCCTAAAGTGACTGCATGCAGCCGGCTAAACACTCCTATCCCCCGTGGACCGGTTCGTACATAAAACATTCTCCATTCCGGTAGCAAAGCCTTCAATTTCTTCCTTAACTCGATTTTATTGAGAGAAGGCAGGGGGGAAAAAACATGGGAAATATGTGTACTTTCTATAAGAAACAACATTTTCTACCACTGCTAGAGTGGCTAATGCTACTTCCTGATGTTGCACTTATGTTCAGCCAGGGGTGAGCAGCCAACAGACTGCTGCAAACAGATTAGCTGAACTCAATATGCAACATCCTGGGAATAGCGTTCGAAGGATCCACTCTAGCATGGTGGTGGAAAATGATTTCATAAATAAAGTACTCATATTTTCCATGTTTTTTTTCCCGCCTTCTCGCCATTAAATCAAGTTAAAGGGATACTTTAAGATTTTGGCAATGAAACCCTTTATATAACTACTTCCCCCGAGTCAGATGAACTCGTGGATCCCATGTTTATATCTCTGTGTGCAGTTTTGAAGGAAGTTGCTAACTAGCATTGGCACAGTGACAGGAAGTCTATGGTAACTGCTAGCATGCTAGTAGATACCATAGACTTCCAGTCATTGCACTAAAGCTAGTTAGCATTGGCTTGCGAAACTACCTTTGACTTCCTTCGTACTGGATGCAGAGACATAAAATGGTATCCATGAGTTAATCTGACTCTGGGGAAGTAGATAAATGGCTTCGTTAACAAAATCCCAAAGTATCCCTTTAATAAGGAGGAAATTCACACCTTTGCAGCCTGAATGGAGAATGTTTTATGTATGAACCGGTCCACGGGGGGACGGTAAGATGAAACTACTCCATAAAAATAACGGTCATATGTCTTGTGCATTGCACTAGTGTTCAATTTGACAAATTCATTTTTTGTAATGCCTATGCACTTCAAATATGAACGACGAAACCCCTTTCCCTTTGTGGCACAATCACTGATTAACATCTGTGTGGCTGGCTATGTACACACAAAAATCAACATCTAGGCTGGTTCATGTATCACTGTTCTGTGTGTTGACAGATAAACAAAGCCATGATGACAAGTCCAACAGCTTGTTCCTTTTACAGCCATGGTATCCACAGTACATCAAACATGCTCTTTAAGCATTCCATTGTACTGTATGTACCCTGTGCATATGACAAATAAACTTGAGTCTCACTCAGACACCATCTAAACACCAGTCTGGTTTGCGTCACTTGATTTGAAGATGTTTTATGCAATCCACCAAAATATTTCTGCAAGAAAATGACTCATTTCTGTTGGTATAATAACGGACAGTCAAACATTGGGAGTTTACAATGGTAACAGTGAGGATGGAGTGGACAGACAATGAGTGTACAAAACATTAAGAACGCTTTCCTAATATTTAGTTGGGCGGCAGTTCTAGACACACCTGACGCCTGGCACCTACTACCATACTCCTTTCAAACCCACTTATATCTTTTGTCACCCTCTGAATAGCACACATACTGTACACAATCCATGTCTCAATTGTCTCAAGGCTTAGCAATCCTTATTTAACCTGTCTCCTCCCCTTCATCTACACTGATTGAAGTGAATTTAACAGCGGCATCAATAAAGGATCGTATCTTTCACCTGGATCCACCTGGTCGGTTTATGTCATGGAATGAGCAGGTGTTCCTAATGTTTTGTACACTCAGTGTCAATGACAGATCTTTGTCTTTGGAATCCTGTCAACGTGAGAAACTGACCATGACAGCTCTGAACACCTGGCAACACATTCCCACAGGGAGGGATGTCATACCCTGGAAAAGAAGGATGACATTCAGGGGAAATACAGAGGGGGGGTGAGAGAAAGAGAGAGAGGTGGGGAAGGAAGAGAGAGAGAACTGGAATGCTATTTGGCCCTGAACAAAGAGTGCACAGTGGCAGAATACCTGACCACTGTGACTGACCCAAACTTAAGGAAAGCTTTGACTATGTACAGACTCAGTGAGCATAGCTTTGCTCTCGAGCGAGGCCACCGTAGGCAGACCTGGCTCTCAAGAGAGGACAGGCTATGTTCACACTGCCAACAAAATTAGGTGGAAACAGCTGCCCTACCTAACCTCCTGCCAAATGTATGGCCATATTAGAGAGACATATTTCCCTCAGATTACACAGACCCACAAAAAAACTCTACAGTGTGCCATCACAGCAGCAAAATGTGTGACCTGTTGGCACAAGAAAAGGGCAACCAGTGAAGAACAAACACCATTGTAAATACAACCCATATTTATGCTTATTTATTTTCCCTTTTGTACTTCAACACATCGTTACAACACTGTATAAAGCCATAATATGACATTTGAAATGTCTCTATTCCTTTGGATGGTTACTGTTCATGCTTGATTGTTTACGTCAATTTTGTTTATTGTCTATTTCCCTTGCTTTGGCCATGTAAACATATGTTTCCCATGCCAATACATCCCTTTTAATTGATTTGAATTGAGAGACAAATTAAATGGAAGTAGAGGTGGGGAGGGGAGTTTGGAGGCCCACAGATTTTGTCCCACCTGCCACAGCCATGTGACACCACAGCTGTTACCTCCTCTGAAGAGGAGATGGGAGAGGGCGGGAGAGAGAGAGTGGGGAGGGAGGGAGAAGATGTGGAGGGAGAAAGAGAGGGGGAGGGAGAAGAGGGCGGAGGGAGAAGAGGGGGAGGGAGAAGAGGAGGGGAGAGAGAGGGGGAGGGAGAAGAGGGTGGAGGGAGAGGAGGAGGGGAGAGAGAGAGGGAGAGGGAGAAGAGAAGAGGGTGGTGGGAGGGGTGGTGGTGGTGGTGAGAGGGTGGTGGAGAGGGGGGGTGAGCTAAATGCTCATCACACCACTATATAAAGCTAAATACTACAGCACATCACACCACTCTATAAAGCTAAATACTACAGCACATCACACCACTCTATAAAGCTAAATGCTACAACGCATCACACCACTCTATAAAGCTAAATACTACAGCACATCACACCACTCTATAAAGCTAAATGCTACAACGCATCACACCACTCTATAAAGCTAAATGCTACAACGCATCACACCACTCTATAAAGCTAAATGCTACAGTGCATCACACCACTCTATAAAGCTAAATGCTACAGTGCATCACACCACTCTATAAAGCTAAATGCTACAGCGCATCACACCACTCTATAAAGCTAAATGCTACAGTGCATCACACCACTCTATAAAGCTAAATACTACAGCGCACAAAGAATTCGAAAACAAATCCAATTTTGATAAACTCCCATATCTACTGGGTGAAATTCCACAGTGTGCCATCACAGCAGCAAGATTTGTGACCTGTTGCCACAAGAAAAGGGCAACCAGTGAAGAACAAACACCATTGTAAATACAACCCATATTTATGTTTATTTATTTTAACTTGTGTGCTTTAACCATTTATACATTGCTACAACACTGTATATATATAATATGACATTTGTAATGTCTTTATTGCTTTGAAACTTCTGTATGTGTAATGTTTACTGTTAATTTTTATTGTTTATTTCACTTTTGTATATTATCTACCTCACTTGCTTTGGCAATGTTAACACATGTTTCCCATGCCAATAAAGCCCCTTGAATTGAATTGAATTGAATTGAGAGGGAGAGGGAGAAGAGAAGAGGGTGGTGGGAGGGGTGGTGGTGGTGGTGAGAGGGTGGTGGAGAGGGGGGGTGAGCTAAATGCTCATCACACCACTCTATAAAGCTAAATACTACAGCACATCACACCACTCTATAAAGCTAAATACTACAGCACATCACACCACTCTATAAAGCTAAATGTTACAGTGCATCACACCACTCTATAAAGCTAAATGCTACAACGCATCACACCACTCTATAAAGCTAAATGCTACAACGCATCACACCACTCTATAAAGCTAAATGCTACAGTGCATCACACCACTCTATAAAGCTAAATGCTACAGTGCATCACACCACTCTATAAAGCTAAATACTACAGCGCATCACACCACTCTATAAAGCTAAATGCTACAGTGCATCACACCACTCTATAAAGCTAAATACTACAGCGCATCACACCACTCTATAAAGCTAAATGCTACAACGCATCACACCACTCTATAAAGCTAAATGCTACAGTGCATCACACCACTCTATAAAGCTAAATGCTACAACGCATCACACCACCCTATAAAGCTAAATGCTACAGTGCATCACACCACTCTATAAAGCTAAATGCTACAGCGCATCACACCACTCTATAAAGCTAAATGCTACAGTGCATCACACCACTCTATAAAGCTAAATGCTACAGCGCATCACACCACCCTATAAAGCTAAATGCTACAGCGCATCACACCACTCTATAAAGCTAAATGTTACAGTGCATCACACCACTCTATAAAGCTAAATGCTACAACGCATCACACCACTCTATAAAGCTAAATACTACAGCGCATCACACCACTCTATAAAGCTAAATGCTACAGTGCATCACACCACTCTATAAAGCTAAATGCTACAGTGCATCACACCACTCTATAAAGCTAAATACTACAGCGCATCACACCACTCTATAAAGCTAAATGCTACAGCGCATCACACCACTCTATAAAGCTAAATGCTACAGTGCATCACACCACTCTATAAAGCTAAATGCTACAGCGCATCACACCACTCTATAAAGCTAAATGCTACAGCGCATCACACCACTCTATAAAGCTAAATGCTACAGTGCATCACACCACTCTATAAAGCTAAATACTACAGCGCATCACACCACTCTATAAAGCTAAATGCTACAACGCATCACACCACTCTATAAAGCTAAATGTTACAGTGCATCACACCACTCTATAAAGCTAAATGCTACAACGCATCACACCACTCTATAAAGCTAAATGCTACAACGCATCACACCACTCTATAAAGCTAAATGCTACAGTGCATCACACCACTCTATAAAGCTAAATGCTACAGTGCATCACACCACTCTATAAAGCTAAATGCTACAGTGCATCACACCACTCTATAAAGCTAAATGCTACAACGCATCACACCACTCTATAAAGCTAAATGCTACAGTGCATCACACCACTCTATAAAGCTAACTGCTACAGTGCATCACACCACTCTATAAAGCTAAAAGCTACAGCGCATCACACCACTCTATAAAGCTAAATGCTACAGCGCATCACACCACTCTATAAAGCTAAATGCTACAACGCATCACACCACTCTATAAAGCTAAATACTACAACGCATCACACCACTCTATAAAGCTAAATGCTACAGTGCATCACACCACTCTATAAAGCTAAATGCTACAACGCATCACACCACTCTATAAAGCTAAATGCTACAGTGCATCACACCACTCTATAAAGCTAAATGCTACAGTGCATCACACCACTCTATAAAGCTAAATGCTACAGCGCATCACACCACTCTATAAAGCTAAATGCTTACTCATCCATTAATACTAAGGGCTTTACAGTAAATCACTGATAATTTGTCATAATACATAATAGAGATGAACACAATGCCGAGAAACTGACTGACTGACTGACTGGTTGGCTGGCTGACTCACTGGCTGACTGGCTGACTGGCTGGCTGGCTGGCTTGCTGGCTGGCTGACTGGCTGACTCCCTGACTCCCTGACTGGCTGACTGGCTGACTTGCTGACTCGCTGGCTGACTCCCTGATTGACTGGCTGACTCACTGACTGACTCACTGGCTGACTGGCTGACTGACTGACTCACTGGCTGACTCACTGGCTGACTCACTGGCTGACTGGCTGACTCCTTGACTCCCTGACTGACTGGCTGACTCACTGGCTGACTCACTGACTGAATGGCTGACTCACTGACTGACTGGCTGACTGGCTGACTCACTGGCTGACTGGCTGGCTGGCTGGCTGGCTGGCTGACTGGCTGGCTGACTGGCTGGCTGACTGGCTTACTGGCTGACTCCTTGACACCCTGACTGACTGACTGGCTGACTCCTTGACTCCCTGACTGACTGACTGACTGACTGACTGGCTGACTCACTGACTGGCTGACTGGCTAAATGACTGACTGGCTGACTGACTGGCTGACAGACTGACTCGCTGACTGGCTGACTGACTCACTGGCTGACTGACTGACTCACTGACTGACTGGCTGACTGACTCGCTCACTGGCTGACTTACTCACTGGCTGACTGACTGATTGGCTGACTGGCTCACTGGCTGACTGGCTCACTGGCTGACTGACTGATTGGCTGACTGGCTCACTGGCTGACTGGCTCACTGGCTGACTTACTGACTGCATGACTCACTGACTCACTGACTCACTGACTGACTGACAGACTGGCTGACTGACTGACTGGCTGACTCCATGACTCACTGACTCACTGACTTACTGACTGCCTCAGGGAGACAGATAGCCATTGTAGCCCCTTCAACCACAATGTGGAGAGATGGACCACAAGCCTGTTTCAAACCCACAGACACAGTTCTAATCAGCACACTCTACGCTAACAGAGCGACGGAGCAACGTGTACGCTGAAAATGACACTCTATCGCTGCGTTTGCGTAGTTTGCGTGAAGTGTGTAGCGGCCTTAAACCCATGTCTGGTTGGCATCTGATCCTGTATCATCTTGTTATCTCTCTCTCTGATCCTGTATCGTCTTTGTTCTCCCTCTCTCCCTGATCCTGTATCATCTTTGTTCTCTCTCTCTTTCTGATCCTGTATCATCTTTGTTCTCTCTCTCTGATCCTGTATCATCTTTGTTCTCTCTCTCTGATCCTGTATTATCTTTGTTCTCTCTCTTTCTGATCCTGTATCATCTTTGTTCTCTCTCTCTGATCCTGTATCATCTTTGTTCTCTCTCTCTGATCCTGTATCATCTTTGTTCTCTCTCTCTCTCTGATCCTGTATCGTCTTTGTTCTCCCTCTCTCTCTGATCCTGTATCATCTTTGTTCTCTCTCTCTTTCTGATCCTGTATCATCTTTGTTCTCTCTCTCTGATCCTGTATCATCTTGTTCTCTCTCTCTGATCCTGTATCATCTTTGTTCTCTCTCTCTGATCCTGTATCATCTTGTTCTCTCTCTCTGATCCTGTATCATCTTTGTTCTCTCTCTCTTTCTGATGCTGTATCATCTTTGTTCTCTCTCTCTGATCCTGTATCATCTTGTTCTCTCTCTCTGATCCTGTATCATCTTGTTCTCTCTCTTTCTGATCCTGTATCATCTTTGTTCTCTCTCTCTGATCCTGTATCGTCTTTGTTCTCCCTCTCTCTCTGATCCTGTATCATCTTTGTTCTATCTCTCTCTCTGATCCTGTTTCATCTTTGTTCTCTCTCTCTCTCTGATCCTGTATCATCTTGTTCTCTCTCTCTGATCCTGTATCATCTTGTTGTCTCTCTCTCTGATCCTGTATCATCTTGTTATCTCTCTCTGATCCTGTATCATCTTGTTCTCTCTCTCTGATCCTGTATCATCTTGTTCTCTCTCTCTGATCCTGTATCGTCTTTGTTCTCTCTCTATCTCCAACTCAGGTATCAAACATCCTCAGCGGGTCTACAGGCAGGCGGAGAGACACGGATCCTCCTAGGTCCACACACACACATGCCGTCACCATCCCCCAACCCCCCTGGTTGACTATCTGAGCCTGGGCGTTGCTGCTGTTACTTGGCCCTCCCTGCGGTTGTCGTTCCTTTTGGTGGAACGGACGGTTAGGGCAGCTGTCTGGCTGACTGACCCTCAGAGGAGCTTGGGTGTCCGACCGACCGGCCGGCATTCTGCAAGCAGAGCAGGGGGTCATGTGAAGGAGATGTGTGTCACATGGCACGAGGTTGATCACTTCTATGTATTATTACAGATTTTCAGGCTGATCACTTTCCTCTGCTATAGATCTGCCAGGTTTTCAGGCTGATCACTTTCCTCTGCTACAGATCTGCCAGGATTTCAGGCTGATCACTTTCCTCTGCTACAGATCTGCCAGGTTTTCAGGCTGATCACTTTCCTCTGCTACAGATCTGCCAGGTTTTCAGGCTGATCACTTTCCTCTGCTACAGATCTGCCAGGATTTCAGGCTGATCACTTTCCTCTGCTACAGATCTGCCAGGATTTCAGGCTGATCACTTTCCTCTGCTACAGATCTGCCAGGATTTCCGGCTGATCACTTTCCTCTGCTACAGATCTGCCAGGATTTCAGGCTGATCACTTTCCTCTGCTACAGATCTGCCAGGATTTCAGGCTGATCACTTTCCTCTGCTACAGATCTGTCAGGATTTCAGGCTGAACACTTTCCTCTGCTACAGATCTGCCAGGATTTCAGAATCAGCCCTCGTAGTGACTTTTGTGCTGAATACAGATGAAAACATCAGATCAACCATTCAACCATCAGATCCATTACAACAGGGTTGCAGCAGTCCATTGCAGCAGTCCATTACAACAGGGCTACAGCAGTCCATTACAACAGGGTTACAACAGTCCATTACAACAGGGTTACAGCAGTCCATTGCAGTAGTCCATTACAACAGGGTTGCAGCAGTCCATTGCAGCAGTCCATTACAACAGGGCTACAGCAGTCCATTACAACAGGGTTGCAGCAGTCCATTGCAGCAGTCCATTACAACAGGGCTACAGCAGTCCATTACAACAGGGTTACAACAGTCCATTACAACAGGGTTGCAGCAGTCCATTACAACAGGGTTACAGCAGTCCATTACAACAGGGTTGCAGCAGTCCATTACAACAGGGTTGCAGCAGTCCATTACAACAGGGTTACAGCAGTCCATTACAACAGGGTTACAGCAGTCCATTACAACAGGGTTACAGCAGTCCATTACAACAGGGTTACAACAGTCCATTACAACAGGGTTACAGCAGTCCATTACAACAGGGTTGCAGCAGTACATTACAACAGGGTTACAGCAGTCCATTACAACAGGGTTACAGCAGTCCATTACAACAGGGTTGCAGCAGTCCATTACAACAGGGTTTCAGCAGTCCATTACAACAGGGTTGCAGCAGTCCATTACAACAGGGTTACAGCAGTCCATTACAACAGGGTTACAGCAGTCCATTACAACAAGGTTCCAGCAGTCCATTACAACAGGGTTGCAGCAGTCCATTACAACAGGGTTGCAGCAGTCCATTACAACAGGGTTGCAGCAGTCCATTACAACAGGGTTGCAGCAGTCCATTACAACAGGGTTGCAGCAGTCCATTACAACAGGGTTACAGCAGTCCATTACAACAGGGTTACAGCAGTCCATTACAACAGGGTTGCTGACACCAGCTACAGCAGGAGCACACGTTTCATTGTATCATGTGTTGTTTGTCGGGTGAAGAGAGAGGCTAGGGGGTGGTGTAGGTCAGAGGTGTACTTCCTGTTAGTATCATACCATCTGCGATTCGCAGAGCATGGAGGCAAAGTACTATATTTCACCTACAAAAGGCCATATTTTGACATGGTTTATAAGTAGCTTATAGATTGGTAATAATTAGCTTCATAGGTCGTTACATTAGTTCTGGAACGGCATGGAGGGGAATCAATGCATAGAAGATTCCCACCCTGTCAATCAACTAATGGACATGAAGAGATACTAGTTGTCTTCCCAGATCAGCTACTTTTGATGTCTGTTCCTAGATCAGCTCACATTGATGTCTGTTCTCAGATCAGCTCATATTGATGTCTGTTCCTAGATCAGCTCATATTGATGTCTGTTCTCAGATCAGCTCATATTGATGTCTGTTCTCAGATCAGCTCATATTAATGTCTGTTCTCAGATCAGATCACCTTGATGTCTCTTCTCACCAACAGTCTTCTAGGACTCTGATGACGGACCGCCACAGGAGTAGTCGCAGTGCCACGACAGCTGTGTCAACCTCAGCCCGGGCAACTGGCGTGGCTCAGTGAAGAACAGCTAGCAGGCAGCCATTAATGTCACATCAATCACGTGACCACGTTACCATGCACACCAATATCCCGTTAATATTCGGTATACTCAAGTATTCAGTTTTTTGATTTGAGGCATAATACATGATTTGTATTACTATACTGTATTACTATACTGTATTACTATACTGTATTACTGTATTACTATACTTTATTACTATACTGTATTACTATACTGTATTACTATACTGTATTACTATACTTTATTACTATACTGTATTACTATACTGTATTACTGTATTACTATACTTTATTACTATACTGTATTACTATACTGTATTACTATACTGTATTACTATACTGTATTACTATACTGTATTACTATACTGTATTACTATACTGTATTACTACACTGTATTACTATACTGTATTACTGTACTGTATTACTACACTGTATTACTACACTGTATTACTATACTGTATTACTATACTGTATTACTGTATTACTAGACTGTATTACTAGACTGTATTACTAGACTGTATTACTAGACTGTATTACTATACTGTATTACTATACTGTATTACTATACTTTATTACTATACTTTATTACTATACTGTATTACTATACTTTATTACTATACTGTATTACTATACTGTATTTCTATACTGTATTACTATACTTTATTACTATACTGTATTACTATACTGTATACTGTATTACTAAACTGTATTACTATACTGTATTACTATACTGTATTACTGTATTACTATACTTTATTACTATACTGTATTACTTTACTGTATTTCTATACTGTATTGCTATACTTTATTACTATACTGTATTACTATACTGTATACTGTATTACTAAACTGTATTACTATACTGTATTACTATACTGTATTACTGTATTACTATACTGTATTACTATACTGTATTACTGTATTACTATACTTTATTACTATACTGTATTACTATACTGTATTTCTATACTGTATTACTATACTTTATTACTATACTGTATTACTATACTGTATACTGTATTACTAAACTGTATTACTATACTGTATTATTATACTGTATTACTGTATTACTATACTGTATTACTATACTGTATTACTGTATTACTATACTGTATTACTGTATTACTATACTGTATTACTATACTGTATTACTGTATTACTATACTGTATTACTATACTGTATTACTGTATTACTATACTGTATTACTGTATTACTATACTGTATTACTGTATTACTATACTGTATTACTATACTTGTGACGGGGTTTTTTTGCCTCAAAATGGCCTCTGCTCCTCATGTGGTGAAGGATAGGAGACCACATGGGGGTGTGCATGAAATTAATAGATTGTATATTTTTATGGGTTAAAGTATAATTTAATAATAAGTACTAGTTTTCCATCGTTATTTCATGTAACGTGGTTGAGTTGGTCAGCTCGACCATCCCCACCTGACTTTAAAAAACAACAACAAATACAGATATAAAACAATGTGATTACCTGCCTGTTTCTGTACCATGCAGTTGAAAATGGTTGAATGATGTCACTTCCTGTTAATGTCATATAAGGGTGGAATTACCATTTTTATGGTCATTCCATAAAAAGTTTGGTTGGCATGACTGGGTTGTGTGATTTTAATCAATAATCATGCATTTATTTGATAAAAAATACTTTCTCAACAAAATAACACAAATATATGTTTGCATTAATGGCAAAAGTTATTAATTATGTGCACATTTTAATATTAATTTCCCAAGTAAAAATTAAGTGAAACGCCTGGGGGACATGACATAATTCTCAGTGTCAGTTAAAAAATAAGATTTCTTGTAATAATAAAGTTTAAATTAATGCAATATTTATTTATAAATCTTTTAACATTTCATTTTGGTGACCCAATACTTGAAAATATAATATAAAAAGTCAGAGGGACTGAAATATTACCCTTTTGTCCAAGAATGACCAAATTATGTTCTGACCCCCGTTCCGGCCCCCTCAAGAACAAAAATCATGTTGGTATAGGCCGATGTTGGTATAGGCCTATGTTGGTATAGGCCTATGTTGGTATAGGCCGATGTTGGTATAGGCCTATGTGGTTATAGGTGTTGGACGTGTTGGACGTGATGAGGTAGCCCTCCCTTTAACTTAAAACCAGTGTCACGCTCGGCCAAAGAAGGAATTTCCTCTTTGGTCAAATGGTTAAGACATAGGTTTCCCGGACGAGAGATCGGGGGGGGGGAGGGGGGTACAGATCCAACCAGACTGGCTCAGAGTCACATGGGTAAACTCTTGTAGCCAAATACCCCAGTAAGTGCGTCCCAAACCAGCACCCTATCCCGTGTATAGTGTGCTACTTTTGACTGGGGCCCATAGGGCCCATAGGGCTCTGGTCAAAAGTAGTGCACTTCGTAGGGAATAGGGTGCAGGTTTGGGACGTATCCAGTCAGCTACCATTGTCCTACCAACCCATTACCCTCCTCGCCAAGGAAGTAGCTTCACCGTGTTACATTCTGGCCATTGTGTCCTGTTGGTAGTTTAATTAAACAGCCAAGAAATCAGTAGGTGGCAAGCTGCTGCAGGCAGGTCGCAGTTGTAAATAAGAACTTGTTCTCAACTAGCCTACCTGGTTAAAATAAATAATAAACATAGCCCACATAAGAGGCTCCCGAGTGGCGCAGCGGTCTAAGGCACTGCATCTCAGTCCCTGGTTCGAATCCACAGGCTGCATCACATCCCCGCCGGGATTGGGAGTCCCGTAGGGGCGGCGCACAATTGGCCCAGCGTCGTCCGGGTTTGGCTGGGAGAGGCCGTCGTTGTAAAATAAGAATTTGTTCTTATCTAACTTGCCTAGTTAAATAAATGTTTTAAAATATATATATATATATATATATATATATATAGTGCACTACTTTTGACCAGAACCCTATGCTTCCTGGTCAAAAGTAGTGCACTAAACAGAATAGGGGGCCATTCGGGACACAGGAGGGCTACAAAAAGATGTGAGGCTATTTGTGGACGGTGAACGCCTCTAAAATAGCGTGAGCAGTGGGTCTCAATACACACCCCTCTGAGAGCCGTAGCTCTCTGTGAATGAGGCCCCCCCCGGGTTCCAACGGGCCACGAGGACCATTTTAGAAAACGCAGGTGTTGACCTTGGTGGAGCTGCTGAGTGCAGAGGCTTGTGCTACAGAGGAAAAATGTAGCCAAACACACGCGCACGCGCACGCGCACACGCACACACACACACACACACACACACACACACACACACACACACACACACACACACACACACACACACACACACACACACACACACACACACACACACACACACACAGCTCTGGCCTGTTCCCCACTGCAGCTGAAGCCATGCAGCTCTTGTGGCTGATCTGAACATGGCATGAGAGATTCCTGTGACATATGGTTCTTTAGGGGGTAGGGAGGGAATGGGCTATTTAATAGTATTGGCAAGGAAAATCCGACAATGGTGGTAATGACCGAGATGACTAAGTGACACATTACATATGAATATAATTTATTATCCATTTGTCGGATAACACTTTACAATAAGGTTCCATTTGTAAAGGGGTTATAATAATGTTAATACTATAATTGAATCATTAGTAAAAGCATTAGAAACCATTAATAAACCCTTATATTGCATTGTTAAAAATAGTGCATAATTGGTCAGTGTTTGCCAAATAGTGAGCCAATATTTACTTCCAGTTATTAACCGTTTAAAAAACGCACTTAAAACTGCTTATAAGACGAACCATTATGTATCGTCATGCATCCTTATTTTCAATAGTTGCACAGTTAAACAAGAGTTATTTTCTCACTTCTGTGTGTTATGTAATCGGTGCTCTGTACCAGGAACACAAGAGGTTGGTTTTCATGATGTGTCTTGACCCACCTTTGAAACCCTGATTCCCTGGTCAAATTTACTTCCAGGATATTATTCAATCATCATTACCTAACCTATGACCCCTTCCCAGATTATAATAACACGCTGACCACTTCTCTGTGATAGTCCAAGTATGATGAACGCTCTGGTGTGAAATGGTAACCGTCAAACATTTTGGTTGGCGAAACATTGGAGGAGGTGGCCTCTCACAACGTTGAATGTTTTGATCTTTATACCGATCATTCATTGACTGAACATGTTAAAAAAATATACAGTATATATATACCTTAAAAGATAGTGTCATTTATTAATGAGTTGCAAACATCTAGAACAGTAGATAATCTCCTCAAACATACATAGTAAAAACAACAATGTAATTTAATAGAAGGATTACATTGGGAAAAACGATTTTAATTGCAGTGACTCAAATCTGTGGCCTATCATTGGTATATTGTGTAGCCTAGCTAATTCAGATTAACAGGTTGTGTCCTTTTCCTCCCCCGTTTTAACTTTACAAGTCAGAATATAAATTGACCACAAATTAACTATTTCAAATACAACATAGAGTCTCATGGTTCCATTCTGTGTTTTTATTTGTTTCTGTCTTGTAATTAAAGCATTTTTCCCATCCTGGAGTCTGAGACCTTATGGAAATCTGTGGGAGAGAAGAGGAATTTATGACAATTTAGTATTGTAACGATGACGCCGTAAGTCGAGAAGCAGGTGTAGGTTAAAACGTTTAATGAAAACAACAAACATGAAACAAGACAAGCGTAACAGAAGCGAGGTAACATGAACACAGGTCCAATAGGAACTGAGGAATGAACAAAAGGAAGTGACTTATAAGGTAATGAGGTCCAAGTGTGAATCATAATGATGAGTGCTAGGTGTGCACAATGATGATTCCCAGAACCGATGGTTAGTATTACGGCGACGTCGCCGGAGGGGAGGAGCAGGAATAGACGTGACAAGCATAGACACTCTAGACACACATAACTCTACTATTATCATTGTTTATACCATTTAGGCTTAACTAGTTATGTTATCTACTGCTAGCTAGCTAATAATAATAATAGCTAGCTAGCTAGTGTTTAACATTACTCTCTAACACTAATAGCTAGCTACCACATATGAAATTAATTAGCTAGTTATTACGATTTATGCTAATACACTAGCTAATTAGCTAGCTAGCTAGTCTTAAAATTGGAACCATTAGCGTGCTGACAAAGGATTCAAGCTTGCTAGCTAATTTACCAGCTACCTAGCTAGAGACAGTAACGTTACTTGAGTTCAAAGGTTAGATGACTAGCTAGCTAGCATGCAAAAAAGCTAGCTAATCCAAAAAAGCTAGCTAAATAAATTACATGGAAATTCTGTCATAGCGAACTAGCCAGCAAACGTGAACTACTTAGCTAGCTAACTATATCATGCCAAAGATTATCTTGTGTTAAATAATCTAGCAGAATTTCTACACTGAACAAAAATACAAAACGCAACATGTAAAGTGTTCGTCCCATGATTCATGAGCTGAAATAAAAAATCCCAGACATTTTCCATACGCACAAAAAGCTAATTTATCTCAAATGTTGTGCACAAATTTGTTAACATCCCTGTTACTGAACATTTCTCCTTTGCTAAGATAACCCATCCACCTGACAGGTGTGGCATATCAAGAAGCTGATTGAACAGCATGATCATTACACAGGTGCACCTTGTGCTGGGGACAATAAAAGGCCATTCTAAAATGAGCAGTTTTGTCACACAACACAATGCCACAGATCTCTCAAGTTTTGAGGGAGCATGCAATTGGCATGCTGACTGCAGGAATATCCACCAGAACTGTTGGCAGAGAATTTAATGCTAATTTCTCTACCATAAGCCGCCTCCAACGTCGTTTTAGAGAATTTAGCAGTATGTCCAACCAGCCTCACAACCGCAGACCACATATAACCACGCCAACCCAGGACCTCCACATCCGGCTTCTTCGCCTTCTTCGTCGTCTGAGACCAGCCACCTGGACAGCTGATGAAAATGAGGATTATTTCTGTCTGTAATAAAGCCCTTTTGAGGGGAAAAACGAATTGTGATTGGCTGGGCCTAGCTTCCAAGTGGGTGGGCCTCCAGGTCACCTATGGCTGCGCCCCTGCCCAGTCATGTGAAATCCATAGATTAGGGCCTAATGAATTAATTTCAATTGACTGATTTCCTTATATGAACTGTAACTCAGTAAAATCGTTGAAATTGTTGCATGTTGCATTTGTATTTTTGATCAGTATATATTCATAAAGACATGTTTATGGGGAGGTTGATGTCTGACGTCTAGAAACAGATAAAGACATGTTTATGGAGAGGTTGATGTCTGACCTCTAGTAACAGATAAAGACATGTTTATGGAGAGGTTGATGTCTGACCTCTAGTAACAGATAAAGACATGTTTATGGGGAGGTTGATGTCTGACGTCTAGTAACAGATAAAGACATGTTTATGGAGAGGTTGATGTCTGACGTCTAGAAACAGATAAAGACATGTTTATGGGGAGGTTGATGTCTGACGTCTTGTAACAGATAAAGACATGTTTATGGGGAGGTTGATGTCTGACGTCTTGTAACAGATAAAGACATGTTTATGGGGAGGTTGATGTCTGACGTCTAGTAACAGATAAAGACATGTTTATGGGGAGGTTGATGTCTGACGTCTTGTAACAGATAAAGACATGTTTATGGGGAGGTTGATGTCTGACGTCTTGTAACAGATAAAGACATGTTTATGGAGAGGTTCTAAGGTTAGATATTGTATCATGTTTGTTCCTAGAGTTTCTTCACCTTCATCATGTTACTTTATTTATTAATAATTTCTCCGTACACAAGCTCCTGATATATATAGTTGATCACATAACCACATGTTAGATGTTACACCATATTCAAATGTTACATCATATTTCAAACTTTTCTAACTGGGTTGTGTTTGTAATATTTTTTATTTATTTTAATTTTATTTAATCTTCATTTAACTCGGCAAGTCAGTTAAGAGCGAATTCTTATTTACAATACTGCTGTGGTCAATTGAATTTATTGCCTGGTTTGATGAAGTCATACGAACACCGGCATGGCAGATTCTTCAGACTCCACACACATCCTAGACACTACAGTATCAGTCACTAACTCCACAGATATCCTAGACACTACAGTATCAGTCACTAACTCCACAGATATCCTAGACACTACAGTATCAGTCACTAACTCCACAGATATCCTAGACACTACAGTATCAGTCACTAACTCCACAGATATCCTAGACACTACAGTATCAGTCACTAACTCCACAGATATCCTAGACACTACAGTATCAGTCACTAACTCCACAGATATCCTAAACACTACAGTATCAGTCACTAACTCCACAGGTATCCTAGACACTACAGTATCAGTCACTAACTCCACAGATATCCTAGACACTACAGTATCAGTCACTAACTCCACAGATATCCTAGACACTACAGTATCAGTCACTAACTCCACAGATATCCTAGACACTACAGTATCAGTCACTAACTCCACAGATATCCTAGACACTACAGTATCAGTCACTAACTCCACAGATATCCTAGACACTACAGTATCAGTCACTAACTCCACAGATATCCTAAACACTACAGTATCAGTCACTAACTCCACAGATATCCTAGACACTACAGTATCAGTCACTAACTCCACAGATATCCTAAACACTACAGTAGGTGGAGTTTCACAAGAAGACATTCAGGCCTCAAATGTGTCACCATTATTTGTGATTGACAGATTACCGGTCCATTGAAGAAAGCATGTGTGAGTTTTTTTTAGTAGGCCCGTAGAAAATGTTCACAATGAATTTGAAACGTTTTTTTTTTTATAGACCAGATTAGGTATAGTATGAGGATCAGACAGGGATATGTGAAAACACCCTTAATAAAAGCTGCAATAAAGAAATGAAACAATTGGATTTAAAAGACTGAAATACTATTGGCTTACTCTTACACCTACTTGGCAGCAACTGGCAAAGTGTTCAGACCGCAGAGTTGGAGTACTGCTTTGATCGCTCCATGTATGACTCTTTAGGAACCAAAGACGGATGAAATCCTAGCTTTTATTCAGCTGTGTCAGTGACTGCTGTTCTGTTCTGTTCAACATGACTGTACCCCCCCCCCCAAACCAATAAAAATGCCCCAAGCCAAGAGCAGTTGTTTCCCGGGTCCAGTCCTACCCCAACCATAGGTTCTTACTCCTTCTTTCTTTTTTCTCTCTCAAGAGGAGCTATTGACATTCGGGCGTAAAAGAAGAGGGGGTGTAGGGTAGGTAACGTCCGGCGGGCGGGGGTGTAGGGTATCCCGAGCTGAGTGCGAACAGCTGAGAGGTGTGATTTCACAAGCTCGCTGCCCCTTGTCAGGCTCTGATTGGGCTGGACAGGAGGTGCAGGCGAGGCCCAGGCTTCAGAGGGACACCGACAGGTGGTAGGCCGCTGCTCTCTGCTGGGGCTGGGGAGGGGGCAGGCCGCGTGGCGGAGGCTGGGGAGGGGGGGACACCCTGGGGATAGAAAAGGCCGGGCGAGGAGGTCTGATCTGGGCACAATCCAGATCAGGATGGTACGACAGGAGGATAGGACAGGAGAGGAGAGAACAGCACAGGAGAGAAGGAGAGAGAGACACAGAGGGTGAGGACTGTTACAGCAGGAGAGGACAGCAGCACAGGGTAGAAGGAAGGAACGAGGGAGGGGGAGAAAGAGAGAAAGGAGAGAGAAGAGAGAAGAGAAGAGAGGAGAGAGGAGAGAGAGAGAGAGAGAGAGAGAGAGAGAGAGAGAGAGAGAGAGAGAGAGAGAGAGAGAGAGAGAGAGAGGAAGTTCTAAGTGAAGTTGAGGGCCTAGGAGTGGTTTGGTGACTGTGTCAGATTGTGGTGATTTAGTTTGGCGTTGTGGCACCAGGTGTAGTGGAGACATTCTGGTAGAGGAAGCCTGTGGGTTCAATGGAACTGTTATCGTTCAGCTTTTCAGGTAAATATTTTTTTAGTTTACAATGAGCTATTTGATACTTTCAAACTATTTCTCTGGAAGTTCTAGCTTGTAGTTTATAAAAAGTTAAAAGCTTCCGAGTGAAGTAAAATGTTTCTGATAGTTGCTTTCAGTAACGTGGAGAGTCATTTTTTGACAATCTTTTAATCTATGTAAAACCTAAACTACTTATAATTTAATAGCTTTGAATGAGTCACATGTTCTGTGCCCTCTCACCATCAAATCCCCTTGATTTGCTGTGCCATTTGAGCTGAGAATGGGATCGGGGGATGGGACGGGGAGGGGACGGGGGGGCCGGCAACAGGTGTTGGAACAGTTGTTAGGTGATGTCTCTCTATCTGTGGTTTACGACGTTGGGACAACGGCACTCTGAAGCAGTAGCAGGACATGACGCCTCTGTCAGGTGAGGAGGAGAGGAGAGGAGAGGAGAGGAGAGGAGAGGAGAGGAGAGGAGAGGAGAGGAGAGGAGAGGAGAGGAGAGGAGAGGAGAGGAGAGGAGAGGAGAGGAGAGGAGAGGAGAGGAGAGGAGAGGAGAGGAGAGGGGTGTTCTGTAGGACAGGAGAGGAGAAGAGAGGAGCGGGGTCTTCTGTAGGACAGAAGAGGAGAAGAGATGAGAGGAGAGGAGAAGAGAGGAGCGGGGCGTTCTCTAGGAAAGGAGAGGGGTGTTCTGGAGGAAAACCAGTGTGTAATCTGGGGGCCTGAAGGCATGCTTCTGTTACCTGAGGCTGAGGTTTGTGTCTTTGATCTACAGTGGAGTGGCAGGAAAGCGAGGACCATGTCAGTTGCTGTTGGTTTGTCATTGTCCTTTTAGATTCTTGAAGGTTCTTAGAATTCATTCTAGGTTCTAAGAATTTGTTGCAGAGAAGAGAAGAGGTGGGATTTAAGGTAGAATTTTAAGCTTAGTGTTTTCAGTGGAGCCTGCTCTGCATAGACTCAGTCTAGAAAAGTGGAGTGACTGCCAGCATGGCCTTCTACCTAAGACCAGCCTGTGTGTGCCGGTACTTTGACACAAACACACACACTACGAGTGGAGACGAGGACGATTCTGGGATGTGGACGAGACAGTGAATCGCAGAAAAGGTACAGAAAATGATATGTGTTGTAAATGTACTGTTTACCATTTTTTATCATGTAACATTTAAACGTTGTCTATACTTGCATCAGTCTTAGTTGTCTTAAAGCCAGTTTAGTTTGTTGAGACTGAGTCTTAGGTTGTTGTCAGGGGTTTCAGGTATCTCAATGTTGAAGTCATGGTAAATTACCTTTATGTGGTAGAGGTCAGCCAGCCTCACCCCTCTGAGTTTAGACATGCTGTCTAAAGTTACTTACCACGAGGGAAAGGACAGACAGCCGGTCAACTAATATGGCTGCAGCATTATCCATCCAACTTAACTTCCTTAGACTGACGTTATCCATCCAACTTATCCTCCTTGGACTGACGTTATCCATCCAACTTATCCTCCTTAGACTGACGTTATCCATCCAACTTATCCTCCTTGGACTGACGTTATCCATCCAACTTATCCTCCTTGGACTGACGTTATCCATCCAACTTATCCTCCTTGGACTGATGTTATCCATCCAACTTATCCTCCTTAGACTGATGTTATCCATCCAACTTATCCTCCTCAGACTGATGTTATCCATCCAACTTATCCTCCTTGGACTGACGTTATCCATCCAACTTATCCTCCTTAGACTGATGTTATCCATCCAACTTATCCTCCTTGGACTGACGTTATCCATCCAACTTATCCTCCTTAGACTGATGTTATCCATCCAACTTATCCTCCTTAGACTGAAACAATGTAGGCTATGTTGCAATAACAGTGATAGAAGAGTGAAAGACAATAGATAGGGCTGCATACTAAATGGAAACCTATTCCATATATACTGCACTTATTTTGACCACAGCCCTGCTCAATAGTAGTGGCCTACACGGAGAATAGGGGGTCATATGAGATGCAGTCCGGGTGATAGAGAGAGCGAGAGAGAGAGAGAGAGCGAGAGCGAGAGCGAGAGAGAGAGATTTAAGACTTGTAAATTGAACAAGATTTAACCTTATTTTTTTATTTAACCTTTTCTTTAACTAGGCAAGTCAGTTAAGAACAAATTCTTATTTTGAATGACGGCCTAGGGAACAGTGGGTTATCTGCCTTGTTCAGGGGCAGAATGACAGTTCTTTACCTTGTCAGCTCTGGGATTCGATCTAGCAACCTTCCGGGTTACTGGCCCAACGCTCTGACCACTAGGCTACCTGTCGCTCCAACCTTACTTCTAATGCACATACATTTAACAGCAAAATGTTTTATTTGATCCAATCCTGCTACTAGCTACTTCCATACATCACATTCAGGTTAACCAACATATTTTCATTTTAAACTGATTATGGAGGGAACTTCAGTTACATCTCTCTCTCTCTCTCTCTCTCTCTCTCTCTCTCTCTCTCTCTCTCTCTCTCTCTCTCTCTCTCTCTCTCTCTCTCTCTCTCTCTCTCTCTCTCTCTCTCTCTCTCTCTCTCTCTCTCTCTCTCTCTCTCTCTCTCTCTCTCTCTCTCTCTCTCTCTCTCTCTCTCTCTCTCTCTCTCTCTCTCTCTCTGTCTCTCTATCACCCGGACTGTGTCTCATATGACCCCCTATTCCCTGTGTAGGGCACTACAATTGAGCAGAGTCCATAGGGCTGTGGTCAAAATAAGTGCACTATATATGGAATAGGTTTCCATTTAAGCATGCAGCCTTATACTCTCTTCTTCACAGTTAACCATTGTTAGGCAGAGACAGTTAGGGGTCTGCTCACGCTGCCCTGTGACTGTGCGGTAATGAAAGGGTGCTTTGTGTCCTCCGGCCGGGGGGGGGCCTGGCCTGTCGGGGAGGAGATCCTGTTGTTGCCTCCTGTGAAGACATGCTTCCTTATATCACCATATGAATACTGGTGTTATGGAATGTAAGGAAGTGTGTGGTTACAAGGGGACTGGAGCACCAAACGGAGAAGAGGATTTTGTGTTGAAGCAACTTATGGGCTATAAAGAGTGAATGACGTGTTTCATTGGAGGACTAAAGGAATTTAGAAATGTACTTTATTCAGACTTTTTGCCCTGAAGGCCTAAAACAAATGAGCACATGTTTAGATGTATTAGTCAGATTGGGTTCTGTGAGTGTGTGTGTGAGTGTGAGTGTGAGTGTGAGTGTGTGAGAGAGAGGACGTGCATGTGTGTGTGGCCCAGCCAACAGGCGATAACGCTGTTCCTCATGTCGTCTCCTTCAGCCCACACACGTGTGATAGTTAGCTAACCAGTAGAGCTGTAGTAGCCTCTAGCCGGGTCTGCGTCTCAAATGACACCCTATTCCCTATATAGTGCACTACTTTAGACCAGGGCTCTATGGCACCCTATTCCCTAGATAGTGCACTACTTTAGACCAGGGCTCTATGGCACCCTATTCCCTAGATAGTGCACTACTTTTGACCAGGGCCCGTGGAGAATAGGGTGCCATTTGGGACGTAATCTTCGTTTCAGGCAGGGACCCACGGGACAGATCCAGCCTTGCGGACCGTCAGTGGGGATTGACAGGACACAGCTGTCCCCAGTTACAGCAACAGAAGAACGGGGTTAGGAAAAAGGAGGGAGAGAAAGAGGTGGAGCTGTCCTTGGGGGTGGGCTGTGTTGATTGGCTGTTTGTATCTCTGATAGTGTAGGAGAAGTCTACTCTGCTTAGTAACATCCCTGTCTCAGTGTCTGTAGGAGAAGTCTACTCTGCTTAGTAACATCACTGTCTCAATGTCTGTAGGAGAAGTCTACTCTGCTGAGTAACATCACTGTCTCAATGTCTGTAGGAGAAGTCTACTCTGCTTAGTAACATCACTGTCTCAATGTCTGTAGGAGAAGTCTACTCTGCTTAGTAACATCACTGTCTCAGTGTCTGTAGGAGAAGTCTACTCTGCTGAGTAACATCACTGTCTCAATGTCTGTAGGAGAAGTCTACTCTGCTGAGTAACATCACTGTCTTAATGTCTGTAGGAGAAGTCTACTCTGCTTAGTAACATCACTGTCTTAATGTCTGTAGGAGAAGTCTACTCTGCTTAGTAACATCACTGTCTTAATGTCTGTAGGAGAAGTCTACTCTGCTTAGTAACATCACTGTCTTAATGTCTGTAGGAGAAGTCTACTCTGCTTAGTAACATCACTGTCTCAATGTCTGTAGGAGAAGTCTACTCTGCTGAGTAACATCACTGTCTCAGTGTCTGTAGGAGAAGTCTACTCTGCTTAGTAACATCACTGTCTCAATGTCTGTAGGAGAAGTCTACTCTGCTGAGTAACATCACTGTCTCAATGTCTGTAGGAGAAGTCTACTCTGCTTAGTAACATCACTGTCTCAATGTCTGTAGGAGAAGTCTACTCTGCTTAGTAACATCACTGTCTCAATGTCTGTAGGAGAAGTCTACTCTGCTTAGTAACATCACTGTCTCAATGTCTGTAGGAGAAGTCTACTCTGCTGAGTAACATCACTGTCTTAATGTCTGTAGGAGAAGTCTACTCTGCTTAGTAACATCACTGTCTTAATGTCTGTAGGAGAAGTCTACTCTGCTGAGTAACATCACTGTCTCAGTGTCTGTAGGAGAAGTCTACTCTGCTTAGTAACATCACTGTCTCAATGTCTGTAGGAGAAGTCTACTCTGCTTAGTAACATCACTGTCTCAATGTCTGTAGGAGAAGTCTACTCTGCTTAGTAACATCACTGTCTCAATGTCTGTAGGAGAAGTCTACTCTGCTGAGTAACATCACTGTCTCAATGTCTGTAGGAGAAGTCTACTCTGCTTAGTAACATCACTGTCTCAGTGTCTGTCTAGTCCACTGGTTGATGAAACGTGGTCTGATCAGTTTAGATGGTTCTGGGAGTGATGTAATAGCAGTGGTGATGATGACTGCTCCATATATCACGTCATATACACTGGCCTAACACACACCCCCGCAGCCAGGGGGACCCACGAGCTTTGGGGGCCCCCAACCCCCCCACACAAAATATATATATACACGTACTGTATGTTATAGTCCCATGTCATCACTGTGTTCTTTACTGACCTCCTTCTTTCTTTCTCTCTCTCTCTCTCTGCATCTCTCTCTCTCTCTCCGCATCTTTCTCTCTCTCTCTGCATCCCTCTCTCTCTCTCTCACTCTCCTCTCTATCTCTCCTATCTCTCCTCTCTCTCTCTCTAAACAGGTAAGGGAAAAGAGGAAGTTTCTGAACTCAGACATCATCACAACTCCAACAGCCGCTTTCTCTACCATCTCTTTGTTTTATTATCTTTCGTCCTCTTTCTCTACCATCTCTTTCTCCCTATTTTTCTACTTTTCCTCCTCCTCCTCCTCCTCCTCCTCCTCCTCCTCCTCCTCCTCCTCCTCCTCCTCCCCACTTTCACCCATCTCTTCTCTTTTCCCCCTCTCTTTCCCTCCTTCCCTCTCTTTCTCTCGTTTTCCCTCTCGTCCTAAAGCAGCACACCTTGCTGTGGCTGGTCAAACGGAACCAAGTCAGGTGTTTCAGTGAGGTTTGGTCCCCTTCAACCAGCTACTGCGTCGTGAACTCAGTCAGCAGACAGACAGACACCCGCAGCGGGAACGAAAGACAGAGTAGCCCTACTGCTGCATGTTTATGTATCTACACACGTCAGGTGTTAATGTGTTTTTGTGTCTACATAAATCAGGTGTTAATGTGTTTTTGTGTCTACATAAATCAGGTGTTAATGTGTTTTTGTGTCTACATAAATCAGGTGTTAATGTGTTTTTGTGTCTACATAAATCAGGTGTTAATGTGTTTTTGTGTCTACATAAGCCAGGTGTTAATGTGTTTTTGTGTCTACATAAAGTCAGGTGTTAAAGTGTTTTTGTGTCTACATAAATCAGGTGTTAATGTGTTTTTGTGTCTACATAAATCAGGTGTTAAAGTGTTTTTGTGTCTACATAAATCAGGTGCTAATGTGTTTTTGTGTCTACATAAGCCAGGTGTTAATGTGTTTTTGTGTCTACATAAGCCAGGTGTTAATGTGTTTTTGTGTCTACATAAATCAGGTGTTAATGTGTTTTTGTGTCTACATAAATCAGGTGTTAATGTGTTTTTGTGTCTACATAATGTCACGGCTTTCTAATTCCTCCTCCTCGGACGAGGAGAGGCGAGAAGGATCGGACCAATACGCGGAGTGGTTAGTGTCCATAATTTATTAGCATCGAACTGAACACTATAATGAAACAAAATAACAAATAGAAAACCGACAAACGACTTGTGGCACAACGACTACACGGAATACAAACACCCACAAAACACAAGTGAAACCCAGGCTGCCTAAGTATGATTCTCAATCAGGGACAACGATTGACAGCTGTCTCTGATTGAGAATCATACCCGGCCGAACACAAACATTCCAACATAGAAAATACCACATAGACAAACCCACCCAACTCACGCCCTGACCAACTAAATAAATACAAGAAAAAGGAAAACAGGTCAGGAACGTGACACATAAGCCAGGTGTTAAAGTGTTTTTGTGTCTACATAAGCCAGGTGTTAAAGTGTTTTTGTGTCTACATAAGCCAGGTGTTAAAGTGTTTTTGTGTCTACATAAGCCAGGTGTTAAAGTGTTTTTGTGTCTACGTAAATCAGGTGTTAATGTGTTTTTGTGTCTACATAAATCAGGTGTTAAAGTGTTTTTGTGTCTACATAAATCAGGTGTTAATGTGTTTTTGTGTCTACATAAGCCAGATGTTAATGTGTTTTTGTGTCTACATAAGCCAGGTGTTAATGTGTTTTTGTGTCTACATAAATCAGGTGTTAAAGTGTTTTTGTGTCTACATAAATCAGGTGTTAAAGTGTTTTGTGTCTACATAAATCAGGTGTTAAAGTGTTTTGTGTCTACATAAGCCAGGTGTTAATGTGTTTTTGTGTCTACATAAATCAGGTGCTAATGTGTTTTTGTGTCTACATAAATCAGGTGTTAAAGTGTTTTTGTGTCTACATAAGCCAGGTGTTAAAGTGTTTTTGTGTCTACATAAATCAGGTGTTAATGTGTTTTTGTGTCTACATAAATCAGGTGTTAATGTGTTTTTGTGTCTACATAAATCAGGTGTTAAAGTGTTTTTGTGTCTACATAAATCAGGTGTTAATGTATTTTTGTGTCTACATAAATCAGGTGTTAATGTATTTTTGTGTCTACATAAATCAGGTGTTAATGTATTTTTGTGTCTACATAAATCAGGTGTTAATGTATTTTTGTGTCTACATAAATCAGGTGTTAATGTGTTTTTGTGTCTACATAAATCAGGTGTTAAAGTGTTTTTGTGTCTACATAACTCAGGTGTTAATGTATTTTTGTGTCTACATAAATCAGGTGTTAAAGTGTTTTTGTGTCTACATAACTCAGGTGTTAATGTATTTTTGTGTCTACATAAGCCAGGTGTTAAAGTGTTTTTGTGTCTACATAAATCAGGTGTTAATGTATTTTTGTGTCTACATAAATCAGGTGTTAATGGATTTTTGTGTCTACATAAATCAGGTGTTAAAGTGTTTTTGTGTCTACATAACTCAGGTGTTAATGTATTTTTGTGTCTACATAAATCAGGTGTTAATGTGTTTTTGTGTCTACATAAATCAGGTGCTAATGTGTTTTTGTGTCTACATAAATCAGGTGTTAATGTATTTTTGTGTCTACATAAATCAGGTGTTAATGTATTTTTGTGTCTACATGAATCAGGTGTTAATGTATTTTTGTGTCTACATAAATCAGGTGTTAATGTATTTTTGTGTCTACATAAATCAGGTGTTAATGTATTTTTGTGTCTACATAAATCAGGTGTTAATGTGTTTTTGTGTCTACATAACTCAGGTGTTAATGTATTTTTGTGTCTACATAAATCAGGTGTTAATGTGTTTTTGTGTCTACATAAATCAGGTGCTAATGTGTTTTTGTGTCTACATAAATCAGGTGTTAATGTATTTTTGTGTCTACATAAATCAGGTGTTAATGTATTTTTGTGTCTACATAAATCAGGTGTTAATGTATTTTTGTGTCTACATAAATCAGGTGTTAATGTATTTTTGTGTCTACATAAATCAGGTGTTAATGTATTTTTGTGTCTACATAAATCAGGTGTTAATGTATTTTTGTGTCTACATAAATCAGGTGTTAATGTGTTTTTGTGTCTACATAAATCAGGTGCTAATGTATTTTTGTGTCTAGATAAATCAGGTGCTAATGTGTTTTTGTGTCTACATAAATCAGGTGTTAATGTGTTTTTGTGTCTACATAAATCAGGTGTTAATGTGTTTTTGTGTCTACATAAATCAGGTGCTAATGTGTTTTTGTGTCTACATAAATCAGGTGTTAATGTGTTTTTGTGTCTACATAAATCAGCTGCTAATGTATTTTTGTGTCTACATAAATCAGGTGCTAATGTGTTTTTGTGTCTACATAAATCAGGTGTTAATGTGTTTTTGTGTCTACATAAATCAGGTGTTAATGTATTTTTGTGTCTACATAAATCAGGTGCTAATGTGTTTTTGTGTCTACATAAATCAGGTGTTAATGTGTTTTTGTGTCTACATAAATCAGGTGCTAATGTATTTTTGTGTCTACATAAATCAGGTGTTAAAGTGTTTTTGTGTCTACATAACTCAGGTGTTAATGTATTTTTGTGTCTACATAAATCAGGTGTTAATGTGTTTTTGTGTCTACATAAATCAGGTGCTAATGTGTTTTTGTGTCTACATAAATCAGGTGTTAATGTATTTTTGTGTCTACATAAATCAGGTGTTAATGTATTTTTGTGTCTACATGAATCAGGTGTTAATGTATTTTTGTGTCTACATAAATCAGGTGTTAATTGTTTTTTTGTGTCTACATAAATCAGGTGTTAATGTATTTTTGTGTCTACATAAATCAGGTGTTAATGTGTTTTTGTGTCTACATAACTCAGGTGTTAATGTATTTTTGTGTCTACATAAATCAGGTGTTAATGTGTTTTTGTGTCTACATAAATCAGGTGCTAATGTGTTTTTCTGTCTACATAAATCAGGTGTTAATGTATTTTTGTGTCTACAAAACTCAGGTGTTAATGTATTTTTGTGTCTACATAAATCAGGTGTTAAAGTGTTTTTGTGTCTACATAACTCAGGTGTTAATGTATTTTTGTGTCTACATAAGCCAGGTGTTAAAGTGTTTTTGTGTCTACATAAATCAGGTGTTAATGTATTTTTGTGTCTACATAAATCAGGTGTTAATGTATTTTTGTGTCTACATAAATCAGGTGTTAAAGTGTTTTTGTGTCTACATAACTCAGGTGTTAATGTATTTTTGTGTCTACATAAATCAGGTGTTAATGTGTTTTTGTGTCTACATAAATCAGGTGCTAATGTGTTTTTGTGTCTACATAAATCAGGTGTTAATGTATTTTTGTGTCTACATAAATCAGGTGTTAATGTATTTTTGTGTCTACATGAATCAGGTGTTAATGTATTTTTGTGTCTACATAAATCAGGTGTTAATGTATTTTTGTGTCTACATAAATCAGGTGTTAATGTATTTTTGTGTCTACATAAATCAGGTGTTAATGTGTTTTTGTGTCTACATAACTCAGGTGTTAATGTATTTTTGTGTCTACATAAATCAGGTGTTAATGTGTTTTTGTGTCTACATAAATCAGGTGCTAATGTGTTTTTGTGTCTACATAAATCAGGTGTTAATGTATTTTTGTGTCTACATAAATCAGGTGTTAATGTATTTTTGTGTCTACATAAATCAGGTGTTAATGTATTTTTGTGTCTACATAAATCAGGTGTTAATGTATTTTTGTGTCTACATAAATCAGGTGTTAATGTATTTTTGTGTCTACATAAATCAGGTGTTAATGTATTTTTGTGTCTACATAAATCAGGTGTTAATGTGTTTTTGTGTCTACATAAATCAGGTGCTAATGTATTTTTGTGTCTACATAAATCAGGTGCTAATGTGTTTTTGTGTCTACATAAATCAGGTGTTAATGTGTTTTTGTGTCTACATAAATCAGGTGTTAATGTGTTTTTGTGTCTACATAAATCAGGTGCTAATGTGTTTTTGTGTCTACATAAATCAGGTGTTAATGTGTTTTTGTGTCTACATAAATCAGGTGCTAATGTATTTTTGTGTCTACATAAATCAGGTGCTAATGTGTTTTTGTGTCTACATAAATCAGGTGTTAATGTGTTTTTGTGTCTACATAAATCAGGTGTTAATGTATTTTTGTGTCTACATAAATCAGGTGCTAATGTGTTTTTGTGTCTACATAAATCAGGTGTTAATGTGTTTTTGTGTCTACATAAATCAGGTGCTAATGTATTTTTGTGTCTACATAAATCAGGTGTTAAAGTGTTTTTGTGTCTACATAACTCAGGTGTTAATGTATTTTTGTGTCTACATAAATCAGGTGTTAATGTGTTTTTGTGTCTACATAAATCAGGTGCTAATGTGTTTTTGTGTCTACATAAATCAGGTGTTAATGTATTTTTGTGTCTACATAAATCAGGTGTTAATGTATTTTTGTGTCTACATGAATCAGGTGTTAATGTATTTTTGTGTCTACATAAATCAGGTGTTAATGTATTTTTGTGTCTACATAAATCAGGTGTTAATGTATTTTTGTGTCTACATAAATCAGGTGTTAATGTGTTTTTGTGTCTACATAACTCAGGTGTTAATGTATTTTTGTGTCTACATAAATCAGGTGTTAATGTGTTTTTGTGTCTACATAAATCAGGTGCTAATGTGTTTTTCTGTCTACATAAATCAGGTGTTAATGTATTTTTGTGTCTACATAAATCAGGTGTTAATGTATTTTTGTGTCTACATAAATCAGGTGTTAATGTATTTTTGTGTCTACATAAATCAGGTGTTAATGTATTTTTGTGTCTACATAAATCAGGTGTTAATGTATTTTTGTGTCTACATAAATCAGGTGTTAATGTATTTTTGTGTCTACATAAATCAGGTGTTAATGTGTTTTTGTGTCTACATAAATCAGGTGCTAATGTATTTTTGTGTCTACATAAATCAGGTGCTAATGTGTTTTTGTGTCTACATAAATCAGGTGTTAATGTGTTTTTGTGTCTACATAAATCAGGTGTTAATGTGTTTTTGTGTCTACATAAATCAGGTGCTAATGTGTTTTTGTGTCTACATAAATCAGGTGTTAATGTGTTTTTGTGTCTACATAAATCAGGTGCTAATGTGTTTTTGTGTCTACATAAATCAGGTGTTAATGTGTTTTTGTGTCTACATAAATCAGGTGTTAATGTATTTTTGTGTCTACATAAATCAGGTGCTAATGTGTTTTTGTGTCTACATAAATCAGGTGTTAATGTGTTTTTGTGTCTACATAAATCAGGTGCTAATGTGTTTTTGTGTCTACATAAATCAGGTGCTAATGTATTTTTATGTCTACATAAATCAGGTGCTAATGTGTTTTTGTGTCTACATAAATCAGGTGTTAATGTGTTTTTGTGTCTACATAAATCAGGTGCTAATGTGTTTTTGTGTCTACATAAATCAGGTGTTAATGTGTTTTTGTGTCTACATAAATCAGGTGTTAATGTATTTTTGTGTCTACATAAATCAGGTGTTAATGTGTTTTTGTGTCTACATAAATCAGGTGTTAATGTGTTTTTGTGTCTACATAAATCAGGTGCTAATGTGTTTTTGTGTCTACATAAATCAGGTGCTAATGTATTTTTGTGTCTACATAAATCAGGTGCTAATGTGTTTTTGTGTCTACATAAATCAGGTGTTAATGTGTTTTTGTGTCTACATAAATCAGGTGCTAATGTGTTTTTGTGTCTACATAAATCAGGTGTTAATGTATTTTTGTGTCTACATAAATCAGGTGTTAATGTATTTTTGTGTCTACATGAATCAGGTGTTAATGTATTTTTGTGTCTACATAAATCAGGTGTTAATGTATTTTTGTGTCTACATAAATCAGGTGTTAATGTATTTTTGTGTCTACATAAATCAGGTGTTAATGTGTTTTTGTGTCTACATAACTCAGGTGTTAATGTATTTTTGTGTCTACATAAATCAGGTGTTAATGTGTTTTTGTGTCTACATAAATCAGGTGCTAATGTGTTTTTGTGTCTACATAAATCAGGTGTTAATGTATTTTTGTGTCTACATAAATCAGGTGTTAATGTATTTTTGTGTCTACATAAATCAGGTGTTAATGTATTTTTGTGTCTACATAAATCAGGTGTTAATGTATTTTTGTGTCTACATAAATCAGGTGTTAATGTATTTTTGTGTCTACATAAATCAGGTGTTAATGTATTTTTGTGTCTACATAAATCAGGTGTTAATGTGTTTTTGTGTCTACATAAATCAGGTGCTAATGTATTTTTGTGTCTACATAAATCAGGTGCTAATGTGTTTTTGTGTCTACATAAATCAGGTGTTAATGTGTTTTTGTGTCTACATAAATCAGGTGTTAATGTGTTTTTGTGTCTACATAAATCAGGTGCTAATGTGTTTTTGTGTCTACATAAATCAGGTGTTAATGTGTTTTTGTGTCTACATAAATCAGGTGCTAATGTATTTTTGTGTCTACATAAATCAGGTGCTAATGTGTTTTTGTGTCTACATAAATCAGGTGTTAATGTGTTTTTGTGTCTACATAAATCAGGTGTTAATGTATTTTTGTGTCTACATAAATCAGGTGCTAATGTGTTTTTGTGTCTACATAAATCAGGTGTTAATGTGTTTTTGTGTCTACATAAATCAGGTGCTAATGTATTTTTGTGTCTACATAAATCAGGTGTTAAAGTGTTTTTGTGTCTACATAACTCAGGTGTTAATGTATTTTTGTGTCTACATAAATCAGGTGTTAATGTGTTTTTGTGTCTACATAAATCAGGTGCTAATGTGTTTTTGTGTCTACATAAATCAGGTGTTAATGTATTTTTGTGTCTACATAAATCAGGTGTTAATGTATTTTTGTGTCTACATGAATCAGGTGTTAATGTATTTTTGTGTCTACATAAATCAGGTGTTAATGTATTTTTGTGTCTACATAAATCAGGTGTTAATGTATTTTTGTGTCTACATAAATCAGGTGTTAATGTGTTTTTGTGTCTACATAACTCAGGTGTTAATGTATTTTTGTGTCTACATAAATCAGGTGTTAATGTGTTTTTGTGTCTACATAAATCAGGTGCTAATGTGTTTTTGTGTCTACATAAATCAGGTGTTAATGTATTTTTGTGTCTACATAAATCAGGTGTTAATGTATTTTTGTGTCTACATAAATCAGGTGTTAGTGTATTTTTGTGTCTACATAAATCAGGTGTTAGTGTATTTTTGTGTCTACATAAATCAGGTGTTAATGTATTTTTGTGTCTACATAAATCAGGTGTTAATGTATTTTTGTGTCTACATAAATCAGGTGTTAATGTATTTTTGTGTCTACATAAATCAGGTGTTAATGTGTTTTTGTGTCTACATAAATCAGGTGCTAATGTATTTTTGTGTCTACATAAATCAGGTGCTAATGTGTTTTTGTGTCTACATAAATCAGGTGTTAATGTGTTTTTGTGTCTACATAAATCAGGTGTTAATGTGTTTTTGTGTCTACATAAATCAGGTGCTAATGTGTTTTTGTGTCTACATAAATCAGGTGTGGGGCTACAATCGGTGCATGTTTTGTGTCTACATAAATCAGGTGCTAATGTGTTTTTGTGTCTACATAAATCAGGTGTTAATGTGTTTTTGTGTCTACATAAATCAGGTGTTAATGTATTTTTGTGTCTACATAAATCAGGTGCTAATGTGTTTTTGTGTCTACATAAATCAGGTGTTAATGTGTTTTTGTGTCTACATAAATCAGGTGCTAATGTGTTTTTGTGTCTACATAAATCAGGTGCTAATGTATTTTTGTGTCTACATAAATCAGGTGCTAATGTGTTTTTGTGTCTACATAAATCAGGTGTTAATGTGTTTTTGTGTCTACATAAATCAGGTGCTAATGTGTTTTTGTGTCTACATAAATCAGGTGTTAATGTGTTTTTGTGTCTACACAAATCAGGTGCTAATGTGTTTTTGTGTCTACATAAATCAGGTGTTAATGTGTTTTTGTGTCTACATAAATCAGGTGTTAATGAACAACATTTTGTACACCATGGATTTCTTTTCCTTTTCATACTGTATGTTTCGGTCTTGTTTATTGTTGTGCTTGAAAAAGAAAGAATTAAAGATGTGATTGTGCTTTTATCTCTGATGTTTGGATTAAGTTGTTGTGTTGTGAAAATAAAATCTGGAAATATGTTGGGGACTCCTTTTGGTCTTAGATAGATAGCTACATTATACTGCCTTTTAAGTTACTAAACACATTTAGTAGGGTTTAATATATAAACATTTATCATACTATACCTTTATAGCTTACCTAAATTTAAGCTATTTTTACAAATGGATGCTGGTAATACCAAAGTAGGAATTGGGAATTAATAGAAGTTTCCCCTAAGCTAACAAACTACATGAAGTTCGAGTTCCACATTGGTAATGTATAGTATAGGCCTAGTAAATTATAATATCAGTAACTATTTGAACACTACTCGTATGATCAAAATAAGATCGTTTATACATTTGTATAATTCATGTTTTTCACATCCTTCATTGTTTTACAACACATTTATACGGCTCATCTATACGACAGAAATAACCAAGAACACAAACATTCAAAATATAAGGCAAAATCATCAACCAATGGGATTCAATTGTTTAACTCCTATTTCAACATAGGACCTACGTTAGCTAACAATTTAACTCCAATGTTGCTAGTAATGTTAACATCGGAGTTTATTTTTTTATTATGATGACATTTTTTGAATATTTTTATTTTAGGGGGTAGATCAGATTTAGTATTGCAGATAGAGGTAATTGTATGCATCATTTCCAATCACCCATAAATATTTTTATGCGCGTGACGAGGGAAGGCAGGTGTGCGTAATGGATGATAGAAGTGCGTGATGCAGGGCAGCCTGGCGCCCTCAAGCGCCAGGGGGAGGGAGAGCGGGAGCAGACGTGACAGTACCCCTCCCCCCCTTCCCCCTCTAGGTGCGCCACCCGGCATCCCACCTGGGCGAACCCGGCCGAGACATGGGCACTGGGCAAGCCGGTTGGGGCGTGGAAGCCCAACGAACCGGCAACAGCGTGAGAGCCTGGCGAGCCGGCTGAGGCATGGAAGCCCGACGATCCGGCTGAGGCAAGACGCCTGTCGATCCCACTGCAGAGTTAGCTAATCTAAGTTTATCATTTTAAAAGGATAATTGATAATTAGAAAACCCTTTTGCAATTATGTTAGCACAGCTGAAAACGGTGGTCCTGATTAAAGAAGCAATACAATTGGCCTTCTTTAGACTAGTTGAGTATCTGGAGCATCAGCATTTGTGGGTTCGATTACAGGCTCAAAATGGCCAGAAACAAAGAACTTTCTCGTACAATATCTCGTACAATGCTGTGTACTACTCCCTTCACAGAACAGCGCAAACTGTCTTTAATCAGAATAGAAAGAGAGGTGGGAGGCCCCGGTGCACAACTGAGCAAGAGGACAAGTACATTAGAGTGTCTAGTTTGAGAAACAGATGCCTCACAAGTCCTCAACTGGCAGCTTCATTAAATAGTACCCGCAAAACACCAGTCTCAACGTCAACAGTGAAGAGGCGACTCCAGGATGCTGGCCTTCTAGGCAGAGTTGCAAAGAAAAAGCCATATCTCAGATTGGCCAATAAAAATAAAATATTAAAATGGGCAAAAGAACACAGACACTGGACACATTTTCCTGTCCTTTTAAGCATTCAAAATGTAAAGAGTACTTTGGGGTGTCAGGGAAAATGCATGGAGTAAAAAGTATATTATTTTCTTTAGGAATTTAGTGAAGTAAAAGTAGTCAAAAATATAAATAGCAAAGTACAGATACCCCAAAAACTACTTAAGTAGTACTTTAAAGTAGTTTTACTTAAGTACTTTACACTACTGTCTGTGAGAACCATGAATACCGGGAAGTCAGATGAGTGACAGTTTATAAAAAATAATGAAAATGCCCTTAACAAATACCGAATTTGTAGTTGCTTGTGAGACCCGTTAACTTCAACCGCAAGAGTGCACTGTCTTTTTCCCCCGCACTAATTCTGACTCTTTTCCATTTGCGGGAATTTCCTGCTGAAACTATCGTAAACATGGCAGACTGTGGAGAACCGAGTGAGTCTGAAAAGAATGACAGCTGTCAATACACTTTAGATACATCGACTATAGCTACAGCTCTGGTTGAAATATCACGGAGTAACCTGACGTGTCAGCTTGTGTGCCTTATAGTAAATGTTAACTAGCTACACCAGTCGTTGTGGGTAGGTGTTGTGGTTAGCATTGCTGGCTAACTAGCCTGAGAAGTCATGGTAGCTATAGTCACCACCGTTACATGTTACTGAAGAATATTGCGTCATTCACATTGGTTTGATTCATGAGCCAACCATAAAAAAGAAGATTTATTTAAAACAACACCATAGTAAAAGTGCTATAGCTAGCTAGTTAACGTTAGTTCTCCTGTAAGATATCACTGTTTAGCTAGCACATGGCTAGCTAGCAAGATGAAGATAGCATTGTCACAGCTGGATGCAGGTGCAACTTTTACCGTTATGTGTCATCCTCATCACCACACTGTATTCATTGCGTTACAGATGGCCCTGACAACAAAGATAATATCACACGCTCAAAAGTAAGTATATTCAAATACTGAGACAATGTACCGAATTATTTTAAATCCGAGAACAAAAACGACATGATATTCATATTTCTTATACAATATGTTTCACTTTACATTTACATTTAAGTCATTTAGCAGACGCTCTTATCACTTTAAGGGGCGTCAAACGTTCAGCCTGATGCACAGACCCTCTATGGACGCCCTGGTCTAGAGCGCCTGGTTAACGGTCCCGTGTGGCTCAGTTGGTAGAGCATGGCGCTTGCAACGCCAGGGTTGTGGGTTCATTCCCCACGGGGGGACCAGGATGAATATGTATGAACTTTCCAATTTGTAAGTCGCTCTGGATAAGAGCGTCTGCTAAATGACTTAAATGTAAATGTAAATTGTGCTTGTGAGTTCATACCGACCGTACCTTTACACTTGTTTACACTGAGCTGCACTGTGGTTGGAACGCGATCATGGTTACATTAAGAAACCATAGGGGCGGGCGTTTTAGATATGGGTCGAAAAAACATACCTCAATGCAGGGATGGGATTTGCCAGTGTCATGTTGCGTTGAACAACAAAGGAGCTGATTGGCTGACACTGCCGTTCCAAAATGGCTGAGGTGGCTACTGTTAGCTTTGCGTGAGGATGAAAAGGGTAGTTTTCTGGAACAACTCGCAGTATTTCAATCTTCTCAATGGAACAGTGTGCATAAAGGTCAAATTTGGAGTACAGTGGCATATCTCATCCCTGCATTGAGGTACGTTTTCCCGACCCGTGTCTCACGCCGGCTTCACAGCATGTAACCGTGATTGTGTTCATACCCTAGTGCAGCTCATTGTAAACAAGCGTAAGGGTATGGTCGGTATTAGCTCTTGAAAACCATTCTTCTCCATATGTAGTTTTCAGATCTTACATTCCTACACTGATGGCTCCGTGTGAACTACAATTTCCCGACGCTGTCTTTTTAACATTTAGAGAAACGTCAATCATCGCTTTCAAACCGGTTTTCAAAACATATGCTGATATTATGCCCCTTGTCTTTCATATCAGCGATATACACTTACTGTAGCAGTTTTGCACAGATCCGCAAGCGGTGTGAGCCTCCAGTTTACCAACTACACTTCGTCTCCAGTTACACTTACACACCGGTGTACGGAGAATGCTAGATATTTGTATTTTTTTTTAATTATATATAACCTTTATTTAACAAGGCAAGTTAGTTAAGAACAATTCCTTATTTGCAATGACAGCCTACCAGAAGGCAAAATGCCTCTCTTGCGGGGACGGGGGATGAAAAAAAAAATATATATATAATATAGGACAAAAGAACACCATCACGACAAGAGAGACAACATTACATACAGACCTAAGACGACAACATAGCATGGCAGCAATACATGAAAACATTGCGAGGCAGCAACACATGAAAACATTGCGAGGCAGCAATACATGAAAACACAGCATGGTAGCAAACCAACATGGTAGCAGCACAAAACTGCACAAAAATAAGCATTTTTTTTTTTTGAGAGCGAGTTAGCACAGGTGGCCACCTATGTCTTGTCTTTCTGTCTTCTGTAAACAAGCGATGTGACATGGAGATATGGCCGTGTGGGAACACTAACCCTATAGACAGGCTGGTTGTTTAACAACAAGACCGAATCATGCACAACTATGGGGCAGAACGGAACGGGTTAGTTTAGACTGTTGACAACATGTAAACTATATTGCGTCTCCAAATGTTTATTGAAAACATAAATACATTTGCACAATGACCACTTGTTGTCTCTCAAATACATTGTTAGTTGGTTAGCTAGCTAGCTAGTGAATTTTTGTCATATTAGCGTTGACATGAAATCAGTCAAAACACCTCAAACAAGACATGGTATCAAGAACAAGATGAAACTAGCTGAAACGAGTCGCTTACGATTCCACACATGGCAGTTGTCATCGTTGGTAGCTATCTGGCCAGTCCAGACTCACAAAAACTCAGACTTCTGCCCCGTTTAAAAACATGCGCATCGTTTTCGTGACTTCGTCAGTTAACCCATCTATGAAGGTGTGTATCAATTATACCTTATTTAAAAACACATTTTTTAAAGTATTATTTTATTTACATCTTGATGATATTGTAATGAAACAGCAGGGAGCAGGTCTCGAACCCTCGACCTTCTAGCCCGAAGTCCAGCGCGCTATCGACTGTGCCGCAAAAGCATGCTCGTGCGGCAGAGTCGATTTCCGCGCTTATAAACCCAGGTTCGTTACACTAGACCCTCTTTAGAATATGAAAGATAAGGCCCTTATGCTCCCAAAACCGTAACGCAAGCAATGCGTGTTAATGTTCAGACCGAGCGTTGGGGCTCTTAACAAAACTCAACCGTACAAAAAACGTGTGTAATGGAACAGAGTCAGGATCAATGGCTTAGGAGCATTTACAATATATATATATCAATGGTTTAACTAGTGAGAAATATGTGTGAGTATTGAAAATATCTGTGCGTTTGCTTCATTTACTATCATCCTAAATTTAAGATATTGAATTATTTTGCCATATCTAATTAAATGTACACTGAGTGTGCACTGAGTGGACAAAACATTAAGAATACCTTCCTAATATTGAGTTGCACCCCCCCCACTTGCCCTCAGAACAGCCTCAATTTGTCAGGGCATGGACTCGACAAGGCGTCGAAAGCGTTCCACAGGGATGCTGGCCCATGTTGACTCCAACGCTTCCCACAGTTGAGTCAAGTTGTCTGGAAGTCCTTTGGGTGGTGGACCATGTTTGATACACACGGGAAACTGTCCCTTCATCTACACAGATCTTGAAGTGGATTTAACAAGTGACATCAATAAGGGATCATAGCTTTTCACCTGGTCAGTCTTTGTCATAGAAAGGTGTTCCTAATGTTTTGTCTACTCAGTGTAGGTTATATGTAGTATTTGTCACGACATCGCACAAGTTGATGTTTTGACCACATCAAATTTGGGGGGAATTACACAGCATCCCGGAGTTGCCTCTTCACTGTTGATGTTGAGACTGGTGTTTTGTGGGTACTATTTAATGAAGCTGCCAGTTGAGGGACTTGTGAGGTGTCTGTTTCTCAAACTAGACACTCTAATGTACTTGTCCTCTTGCTCAGTTGTGCACCGGGGCCTTCCACTCCTCTTTCTATTCTGGTTAAAGCTGACCCTGGAACTGTCCCTGTATATAGCTACTGACCCTGTATATCAAAAGGGATGCTGTCAAAAAAGTGATTTGAATTTAAATGGTTTCCCCCTTTCACATCACCTATTAGAATGAAGGGAAGGAGTTAACCAAAGAGGAGAAGCAACGGCTGAGGAAACAGAAGAAACAACAGAAGAAACAGAAGGAAAGGAAGGATGAGAAGGGCCCGTCAGAAACAGAGAAGGAAAAAACACCTGTGTCCCTGTTGCCACCACGACCTGTGGCAACACAGAAAGGTGTTGTATTATAGCCTGGTCTAATGCTATCGATATCGTCGTGTCATACCATTTTTTTGCACCATCATCAGTGTGGTCCTATTTTTAGGATTGCAAAATTCTGGGAAATTTCTATAAATTCCCTGGTTTTTCCTGAAATCCTAGTTGGAGGTTTCCTGGAATCAGGAGGGAATATGCAGGAAAATCTGGAATCTTCAACCAGGATATCTGGAAAACCAGGGAATTTAAATGAACGTTCCGGGAATTTTGCAAGGTCTGATTGTATCATTTCAATATCTTTGAAAAACAAATACCAATAGTTGTTTACTAATTTTCATAAACTGCTAGCTTTGTCATTGATCTATTTACCTATGATTCATGTTGCTCCATCCACTTCATTGGTTTGTTCACCAACTCTGTCTGTTTCCCCAGCTCCCTCAGCATTGCCTGCCCCTGCCTCTGCACCAATACCTGTGCCTGCCTCAGCTCCCTTCCACTCCTCTCCCGTCCCCTCCCCGGCAGACAAGCCAGCCAAGAGCAAAGCTGAGCTGAAGGCAGAGAGGAGAGCCAGGCAGGAGACTGACAGGGCCTCTAAACAACCGGGCTCCTCGTCCTCCAGCATCAAGACCAAAGCCCCTCTCAGTGAACTAAACCCAGGTACAACAGCTGCTGGTGGACCTCTGCAGCACCTTGTTGATTTATGATGTATCATATGATAAACTTTGTTTCAGAAGGGAAATTTGACTTGGACAATTAGAGTTCTGATGCTTTCACATACTGGTAAATACGTAGAGTCAATTAATACAACATACATAGAATAACACCCCCCCCCCCCATCCCAACCACGCAAAAGGGAATCAGTTCATTAGTTCATGCCAGGCCAGGCTGTGCCTAGGGGGCAGTTCATTAGTTCATGTCAGGCCAGGCTGTGACTAGGGGGCAGTTCATTAGTTCATGCCAGGCCAGGCTGTGACTAGGGGGCAGTTCATTAGTTCATGCCAGGCCAGGCTGTGACTAGGGGGCAGTTCATTAGTTCATGCCAGGCCAGGCTGTGACTAGGGGGCAGTTCATTAGTTCATGTCAGGCCAGGCTGTGACTAGGGGGCAGTTCATGCCAGGCCAGGCTGTGACTAGGGGGCAGTTCATTAGTTCATGCCAGGCTGTGACTAGGGGGCAGTTCATTAGTTCATGTCAGGCCAGGCTGTGACTAGGGGGCAGTTCATTAGTTCATGCCAGGCCAGGCTGTGACTAGGGGGCAGTTCATTAGTTCAGGCCAGGCCAGGCTGTGACTAGGGGGCAGTTCATTAGTTCAGGCCAGGCCAGGCTGTGACTAGGGGGCAGTTCATTAGTTCATGTCAGGCCAGGCTGTGACTAGGGGGCAGTTCATTAGTTCATGCCAGGCCAGGCTGTGACTAGGGGGCAGTTCATTAGTTCATGTCAGGCCAGGCTGTGACTAGGGGGCAGTTCATTAGTTCATGTCAGGCCAGGCTGTGACTAGGGGGCAGTTCATTAGTTCATGTCAGGCCAGGCTGTGCCTAGGGGGCAGTTCATTAGTTCATGCCAGGCCAGGCTGTGACTAGGGGGCAGTTCATTAGTTCATGCCAGGCCAGGCTGTGACTAGGGGGCAGTTCATTAGTTCATGCCAGGCCAGGCTGTGACTAGGGGGCAGTTCATTAGTTCATGCCAGGCCAGGCTGTGACTAGGGGGCAGTTCATTAGTTCAGGCTGTGACTAGGGGGCAGTTCATTAGTTCATGCCAGGCTGTGACTAGGGGGCAGTTCATTAGTTCATGCCAGGCTGTGACTAGGGGGCAGTTCATTAGTTCATGCCAGGCTGTGACTAGGGGGCAGTTCATTAGTTCATGCCAGGCTGTGACTAGGGGGCAGTTCATTAGTTCATGCCAGGCTGTGACTAGGGGGCAGTTCATTAGTTCATGCCAGGCTGTGATTAGGGGGCAGTTCATTAGTTCATGCCAGGCTGTGACTAGGGGCAGTTCATTAGTTCATGCCAGGCTGTGACTAGGGGGCAGTTCATTAGTTAATGCCAGGCCAGGCTGTGACTAGGGGGCAGTTCATTAGTTCATGCCAGGCCAGGCTGTGACTAGGGGCCAGTTCATTAGTTCATGCCAGGCCAGGCTGTGACTAGGGGGCAGTTCAGTAGTTCATGTCAGGCCAGGCTGTGACTAGGGGGCAGTTCATTAGTTCATGTCAGGCCAGGCTGTGACTAGGGGGCAGTTCATTAGTTCATGTCAGGCCAGGCTGTGACTAGGGGGCAGTTCATTAGTTCATGTCAGGCCAGGCTGTGACTAGGGGGCAGTTCATTAGTTCATGTCAGGCCATGCTGTGACTAGGGGGCAGTTCATTAGTTCATGCCAGGCCAGGCTGTGACTAGGGGGCAGTTCATTAGTTCATGCCAGGCTGTGACTAGGGGGCAGTTCATTAGTTCATGTCAGGCCAGGCTGTGACTAGGGGGCAGTTCATTAGTTCATGCCAGGCCAGGCTGTGACTAGGGGGCAGTTCATTAGTTCATGCCAGGCTGTGACTAGGGGGCAGTTCATTAGTTCATGTCAGGCCATGCTGTGACTAGGGGGCAGTTCATTAGTTCATGCCAGGCCAGGCTGTGACTAGGGGGCAGTTCATTAGTTCAGGCTGTGACTAGGGGGCAGTTCATTAGTTCATGCCAGGCTGTGACTAGGGGGCAGTTCATTAGTTCATGCCAGGCTGTGACTAGGGGGCAGTTCATTAGTTCATGCCAGGCTGTGACTAGGGGGCAGTTCATTAGTTCATGCCAGGCCAGGCTGTGACTAGGGGGCAGTTCATTAGTTCATGCCAGGCCAGGCTGTGACTAGGGGGCAGTTCATTAGTTCATGCCAGGCCAGGCTGTGACTAGGGGCCAGTTCATTAGTTCATGCCAGGCCAGGCTGTGACTAGGGGGCAGTTCATTAGTTCATGTCAGGCCAGGCTGTGACTAGGGGGCAGTTCATTAGTTCATGTCAGGCCATGCTGTGACTAGGGGGCAGTTCATTAGTTCATGTCAGGCCAGGCTGTGACTAGGGGGCAGTTCATTAGTTCATGTCAGGCCATGCTGTGACTAGGGGGCAGTTCATTAGTTCATGCCAGGCCAGGCTGTGACTAGGGGGCAGTTCATTAGTTCATGCCAGGCTGTGACTAGGGGGCAGTTCATTAGTTCATGCCAGGCCAGGCTGTGACTAGGGGGCAGTTCATTAGTTCATGTCAGGCCAGGCTGTGACTAGGGGGCAGTTCATTAGTTCATGCCAGGCCAGGCTGTGACTAGGGGGCAGTTCATTAGTTCATGCCAGGCTGTGACTAGGGGGCAGTTCATTAGTTCATGCCAGGCTGTGACTAGGGGGCAGTTCATTAGTTCATGCCAGGCTGTGACTAGGGGGCAGTTCATTAGTTCATGCTGTGACTAGGGGGCAGTTCATTAGTTCAGGCTGTGACTAGGGGGCAGTTCATTAGTTCATGCCAGGCCAGGCTGTGACTAGGGGGCAGTTCATTGGTTCAGGCTGTGACTAGGGGGCAGTTCATTAGTTCATGTCAGGCCAGGCTGTGACTAGGGGGCAGTTCATTAGTTCATGCTGTGACTAGGGGACAGTTCATTAGTTCAGGCTGTGACTAGGGGGCAGTTCATTAGTTCATGCCAGGCCAGGCTGTGACTAGGGGGCAGTTCATTAGTTCATGTCAGGCCAGGCTGTGACTAGGGGGCAGTTCATTAGTTCATGCTGTGACTAGGGGGCAGTTCATTAGTTCATGCCAGGCCAGGCTGTGACTAGGGGGCAGTTCATTGGTTCAGGCTGTGACTAGGGGGCAGTTCATTAGTTCATGCCAGGCCAGGCTGTGACTAGGGGGCAGTTCATTAGTTCATGCCAGGCTGTGACTAGGGGGCAGTTCGTGCCAGGCCAGGCTGTGACTAGGGGGCAGTTCATTAGTTCTAGGACTGTGACTAGGGGGCAGTTCATTAGTTCATGCCAGGCTGTGACTAGGGGGCAGTTCATTAGTTCATGTCAGGCCAGGCTGTGACTAGGGGGCAGTTCATTAGTTCATGCCAGGCCAGGCTGTGACTAGGGGGCAGTTCATTAGTTCATGCCAGGCCAGGCTGTGACTAGGGGGCAGTTCATTAGTTCATCCAGGCCAGGCTGTGACTAGGGGCGGTTCATTAGTTCATGCTGTGACTAGGGGGCAGTTCATTAGTTCATGCCAGGCTGTGACTAGGGGGCAGTTCGTGCCAGGCCAAGCTGTGACTAGGGGGCAGTTCATTAGTTCAGGCTGTGACTAGGGGGCAGTTCATTAGTTCATGCCAGGCCAGGCTGTGACTAGGGGGCAGTTCATGCCAGGCCAGGCTGTGACTAGGGGGCAGTTCATTAGTTCATGCCAGGCTGTGACTAGGGGGCAGTTCGTGCCAGGCCAGGCTGTGACTAGGGGGCAGTTCATTAGTTCAGGCTGTGACTAGGGGGCAGTTCATTAGTTCATGCCAGGCTGTGCCTAGGGGGCAGTTCATTAGTTCATGCCAGGCCAGGCTGTGACTAGGGGGCAGTTCATTAGTTCATGCCAGGCCAGGCTGTGACTAGGGGGCAGTTCATTAGTTCATGCCAGGCCAGGCTGTGACTAGGGGGCGGTTCATTAGTTCATGCTGTGACTAGGGGGCAGTTCATTAGTTCAGGCCAGACTGTGACTAGGGGGCAGTTCATGCCAGGCCAGGCTGTGACTAGGGGGCAGTTCATTAGTTTATGCCAGGCTGTGACTACGGGGCAGTTCGTGCCAGGCCAGGCTGTGACTAGGAGGCAGTTCATTAGTTCAGGCTGTGACTAGGGGGCAGTTCATTAGTTCATGCCAGGCTGTGCCTAGGGGGCAGTTCATTAGTTCATGCCAGGCCAGGCTGTGACTAGGGGGCAGTTCATTAGTTCATGCCAGGCCAGGCTGTGACTAGGGGGCAGTTCATTAGTTCATGCCAGGCCAGGCTGTGACTAGGGGGCAGTTCATGCCAGGCCAGGCTGTGACTAGGGGGCAGTTCATGCCAGGCCAGGCTGTGACTAGGGGGCAGTTCATTAGTTCATGTCAGGCCAGGCTGTGACTAGGGGGCAGTTCATTAGTTCATGCCAGGCCAGGCTGTGACTAGGGGGCAGTTCATTAGTTCATGTCAGGCCAGGCTGTGACTAGGGGGCAGTTCATTAGTTCATGCCAGGCCAGGCTGTGACTAGGGGGCAGTTCATTAGTTCATGCCAGGCCAGGCTGTGACTAGGGGCGGTTCATTAGTTCATGCTGTGACTAGGGGGCAGTTCATTAGTTCATGCCAGGCCAGGCTGTGACTAGGGGGCAGTTCATTAGTTCATGCCAGGCTGTGCCTAGGGGGCAGTTCATTAGTTCATGCCAGGCCAGGCTGTGACTAGGGGGCAGTTCATTAGTTCATGCCAGGCCAGGCTGTGACTAGGGGGCAGTTCATTAGTTCATGCCAGGCCAGGCTGTGACTAGGGGCGGTTCATTAGTTCATGCTGTGACTAGGGGGCAGTTCATTAGTTCATGCCAGGCCAGGCTGTGACTAGGGGGCAGTTCATGCCAGGCCAGGCTGTGACTAGGGGGCAGTTCATTAGTTCATGCCAGGCTGTGACTAGGGGGCAGTTCGTGCCAGGCCAGGCTGTGACTAGGGGGCAGTTCATTAGTTTAGGCTGTGACTAGGGGGCAGTTCATTAGTTCATGCCAGGCCAGGCTGTGACTAGGGGGCAGTTCATTAGTTCATGCCAGGCCAGGCTGTGACTAGGGGCGGTTCATTAGTTCATGCAGTGACTAGGGGGCAGTTCATTAGTTCATGCCAGGCCAGGCTGTGACTAGGGGGCAGTTCATGCCAGGCCAGGCTGTGACTAGGGGGCAGTTCATTAGTTCATGCCAGGCTGTGACTAGGGGGCAGTTCGTGCCAGGCCAGGCTGTGACTAGGGGGCAGTTCATTAGTTCAGGCTGTGACTAGGGGGTAGTTCATTAGTTCATGCCAGGCTGTGCCTAGGGGGCAGTTCATTAGTTCATGCCAGGCCAGGCTGTGACTAGGGGGCAGTTCATTAGTTCATGTCAGGCCAGGTGCCTCTGTAGTCGACTGTATAAATTATACATATTTATTTAAGTATACATGTAGTAGTTTACATGCATTAGTAGTTGTATACATGGTGCCTTTATAGTGGTATACATGTTGCTGCAGTAGTAGTAGTTTGTCATTTGTTGCTTCCTGTCCCTGTTAGTGGTGAAGAGACTTCCTGAGCATGTCCAGGTGGACGACCCTGCAGTGGTGAAAAGACTGGCCAAGAAGTTGGAGAGACAACAGGTTTGTGGCATGTTATTCTCCTTCTACAACGTGCTGCTCTCTGTCCTCAAGGCACTACTTGACTAATTTACCAGTACCACTGAGATTAGCCGATCTCAGTAGATTGTCAAGAGTGTTTCCCTTGTATTATTTTTCATGCGAAGCGCACACCTCCCCAAATCAACATCCGGTGTGCCTTTCTAGCCAACATTTTGGATGTTATATATTGGTAGGGGAAACTTTGGATAAGGTGTAGAGGAAGTCATAGATGGAACACAGGGAATTGTCAGGCAACCAGCCCTACCTCACCTCACGTCACTAACCTACCTCCATGTCTCACCGCAATTGCTTCTATTCTGTACCTCACATTTCTTTCAGACGCTACCGCACGGTGCCTCTATAAAGGTATTAAGTATCAAGGTCTGGCCTTATGCTTTGTGTGCCGTTCATTTCTTTTTACCGTCTGTTTTGTTTTGCTCAAGGCTGTTCATGTCGTGACCCCCACCATCTGACCTCCCTTCCTGAGATAATGACAGACCCTGTCTGTCTTCCAACCGGACAGCAGAAAGAACCATCACAACAGAGACGTACAGTGAGCTCCAAACAGTACTGGGACAGTGACGACTGTTGTTGTTTTGGCTCTATACTTCAGCACTTTGAAATGATACAATGACGATGAGGTGTAGACTGTCAGCTTTAATTTGAGGGTATTTTCATTTGTATCGGGTGAACTGTTTAGAAATTTACAGCACTTTTTGTACATAGTCCCCCCCCCCCTATTTTTAGGGGAGCAAAAGTATTGGGACAAATTAACTCGGAAGTAGTAAAAAGTGTAGTATTTAGTCCCATATTCCTAGAAGGCAATGATTACATCAAGCTTGTGACTCTACAAATGTGTTTGCTGTTTGTTTTGGTTGTGTTTCAGATTATTTTGTGCCCAATAGAAATGAAATGTTAAATAATGTATTGTGTCAATTTTTTTGGTCACATTTATTTCTAAAGAAGAATAGAATGTTTTCGAAACACTTCTACATTAATGTGGATGTTACCATGATTACGGATATTCCTGAATTAATTGTGAATAATGAGGTGTGAGAACATTACCAACACACAAATATCATAACCCTCCCCCCCAAGACATGCTAACCTCTCACCATTACAATAACTCATCATTATTCACAAAATAATCTGAAACACAACCAAAACAAACTAAAAATGCATCCATCAAGATTTATGTAACCATTGCATGCTATGAATATTTGGACCAAATACTTCATGTTTGACTACTTCAATAGACATAAGGGAATTTTTCCCAATACTGTTGTGGTGCCCTAAAAATTCGGGGGACTATGTAGAAAATAGTTGTAATTTCTAAACGATTCACCCAATATGGATGAACATACCCTCAGATTAAAGATGACAGTCTGCAGTTGAATAACCTCATAGTCATTGTATCATTTTAAATCCAAAATACTGGAGTACAGAGCCAAGACAATAAAACATGTCACTGTCCCAATACTGTTGGAGCTCACTGTAAAATCATACATGTTGATACATGATGAAACGGTGATGTTCAGTCTGTATTGAACGGCTGTACACGATGTTCTACTAGGCGTTTCCTGGTTTTTCTCTCATGTTCTCTGAGCCGGACTACAGTACAGAATATGGTTGGTTGTTGAGCTGGCCTACAGTACAGAATATGGTTGGTTGTTGAGCTGGCCTACAGTACAGAATATGGTTGGTTGTTGAGCCGTACAGAATATGGTTGGTTGTTGAGCTGGCCTACAGTACAGAGTATGGTTGGTTGTTGAGCTGGCCTACAGTACAGAATATGGTTGGTTGTTGAGCTGGCCTACAGTACATAATATGGTTGGTTGTTGAGCTGGCCTACTGCTCAGAGTTATGCTTGGTTGCTGTGGGGGTTGTCATCTATGTATGTTTGGACTTGACCTCACCCACCCACCTTTGAACCTTTGACCTCTGAACCCAAGAGGATCACGGTGAACTAAACGTGTGTGTGTGTGTTTATTTCAGATCCCACTGCGATCCGACTACGGCTACAAAGTCAGCCTGTTCTCTCACCTGCACCAGTACAGCCGCAAAGCCCCCCTCACCCAGCAACTCAGGTAACTACCTACCTGCCCCTACCCAGAACCCCCCTCACCCAGCAACTCAGGTAACTACCTACCTGCCCCTAGAGCCCCCCTCACCCAGCAACTCAGGTAACTACCTACCTGCCCCTACCCAGAGCCCCCCTCACCCAGCAACTCAGGTATCTACCTACCTGCCCCTACCCAGAACCCCCCTCACCCAGCACTCAGGTATCTACCTACCTGCCCCTACCCAGAACCCCCCTCACCCAGCACTCAGGTATCTACCTACCTGCCCCTACCCAGAGCCCCCCTCACCCAGCAACTCAGGTATCTACCTACCCGCCCCTACCCAGAACCCCCCTCACCCAGCAACTCAGGTAACTACCTACCTGCCCTACCCAGAGCCCCCCCTCACCCAGCAACTCAGGTATCTACCTACCTGCCCCTACCCAGAGCCCCCCCTCACCCAGCAACTCAGGTAACTACCTACCTGCCCTACCCAGAGCCCCCCTCACCCAGCAACTCAGGTAACTACCTACCTGCCCTACCCAGAGCCCCCCCTCACCCAGCAACTCAGGTATCTACCTACCTGCCCCTACCCAGAACCCCCCTCACCCAGCACTCAGGTATCTACCTACCTGCCCTACCCAGAACCCCCCTCACCCAGCAACTCAGGTATCTACCTACCTGCCCCTACCCAGAACCCCCCTCACCCAGCAACTCAGGTATCTACCTACCTGCCCCTACCCAGAACCCCCCTCACCCAGCAACTCAGGTATCTACCTACCTTCCCCTACCCAGAGCCCCCCCTCACCCAGCAACTCAGGTATCTACCTACCTGCCCCTACCCAGAACCCCCCTCACCCAGCACTCAGGTATCTACCTACCTGCCCCTACCCAGAACCCCCCTCACCCAGCAACTCAGGTATCTACCTACCTGCCCCTACCCAGAACCCCCCTCACCCAGCAACTCAGGTAACTACCTACCTTCCCTACCCAGAGCCCCCCTCACCCAGCAACTCAGGTAACTACCTACCTGCCCTACCCAGAGCCCCCCCTCACCCAGCAACTCAGGTATCTACCTACCTGCCCCTACCCAGAACCCCCCTCACCCAGCACTCAGGTATCTACCTACCTGCCCCTACCCAGAACCCCCCTCACCCAGCAACTCAGGTAACTACCTACCTGCCCCTACCCAGAGCCCCCCTCACCCAGCAACTCAGGTAACTACCTACCTGCCCCTACCCAGAACCCCCCTCACCCAGCAACTCAGGTATCTACCTACCTGCCCCTACCCAGAACCCCCCTCACCCAGCACTCAGGTATCTACCTACCTGCCCCTACCCAGAACCCCCCTCACCCAGCAACTCAGGTAACTACCTACCTGCCCCTACCCAGAACCCCCCTCACCCAGCAACTCAGGTAACTACCTACCTGCCCCTACCCAGAACCCCCCTCACCCAGCAACTCAGGTAACTACCTACCTGCCCCTACCCAGAGCCCCCCTCACCCAGCAACTCAGGTATCTACCTACCTGCCCTACCCAGAACCCCCCTCACCCAGCAACTCAGGTAACTACCTACCTGCCCCTACCCAGAACCCCCCTCACCCAGCAACTCAGGTAACTACCTACCTGCCCTACCCAGAGCCCCCCCTCACCCAGCAACTCAGGTAACTACCTACCTGCCCTACCCAGAACCCCCCTCACCCAGCAACTCAGGTAACTACCTACCTGCCCCTACCCAGAGCCCCCCTCACCCAGCAACTCAGGTATCTACCTACCTGCCCCTACCCAGAACCCCCCTCACCCAGCAACTCAGGTAACTACCTACCTGCCCTACCCAGAACCCCCCTCACCCAGCAACTCAGGTATCTACCTACCTGCCCCTACCCAGAACCCCCCTCACCCAGCAACTCAGGTAACTACCTACCTGCCCTACCCAGAACCCCCCTCACCCAGCAACTCAGGTATCTACCTACCTGCCCCTACCCAGAGCCCCCCTCACCCAGCAACTCAGGTATCTACCTACCTGAGTTAGTTACAACAAACAAAGTTAGTTACAGAGTTAGTTACAACAAACAAACAGTTCATCTATTTGTTTGCTAATATCTGATCAGACACATTTAGCGATGTAGCATAAACCCAAGTGTTTTATTGACTTGTGCATAGGATACTCAAAGCCCGCGGAGGTTGTTAAATATGAACATGAGACTCGCAACCTTTTGAAGATATAGATTTTCTGTGCATATCATGAAACGAGTTAGCTCATGAAAGGGTTTTACGCACCAGGTGGTGTAACAGATCTGATTTTTAGGTCCGGCGTAGAGCGCATTTCCCGTCGGACGTAGAGTTACGACTGTTGCAACCAGAGGTATTTAGAGAGAGTTTCTATGGCTCTGCCTGGGGACCGTTCTCTCTTATTCTTAATGTTCTGGGATTGTTTTTAACAGCGATTATAAACTGGGTGGTTCGAACCCTGAATGCTGATTGGCTGACAGGAATGGTATATCAGACCATAACAGTGGTTGTAGAATGACCGTGTTTTTGCCTCTTTATTTAAATACAGTTATCCTGATGGATAATACTGTCTTCTAGCTAAATGTCTGCATCATGTATTGTATTTTCTATATAATACTGAGGACTAAGTAGAATACGTCTCATCTTACATGACTAACCCTTTCTACTAAAAGTCTTTCTGTGATCTGATTGGTGATAAATTGGATCTCGGCAAGTGGTTGTTTTATTGATTTGGTTCTGTCTGTGATCTGATGGGTAATTGTTTTGGTTCTGTCTGTGATCTGATGGGTAATTGTTTTGGTTCTGTCTGTGATCTGATGGGTAATTGTTTTGGTTCTGTCTGTGATCTGATGGGTAATTGTTTTGGTTCTGTCTGTGATCTGATGGGTAATTGTTTTGGTTCTGTCTGTGATCTGATGGGTAATTGTTTGGTTCTGTCTGTCAGCATTCCCTCTACAGTGATCCACCCCTCCATCGTGCGGTTGGGTCTGCAGTATTCCCAGGGCATTGTGGCAGGATCCAACGCTCGCTCCGTGGCCCTGCTCCATGCTTTTAAACAGGTACAGTACTACTGACCCCCAGACCTGCTCTTAGTTAACCCCCTAGAGTCCATTGATGCGCCGGTGAGTCAATCTAAGTTGCATAACAAACAAATCCACATCAAAATTTGCCAGTTTCAGCTAGATTTTTTTGTTTTTGTTGCGTCTCAATCCACCAGTGTCGCATTTCCACACCTGCGGTGTTCGTCAGACCAGGAGACGTCCCGTAAATCGTTCTTCTCACAAATACGTCTGTAGCGTCCGACCGGTTTCACCTACAAACTATTACGGCCATTTTCTTTTTCTCTCTCTAACTAATGGAATTATGAATCTAGCTTGGTGCCTAACACCCCCCCCCCCAAAAAAAGGGGTTCAATATGTGTAAAATGTGTATATAGGACAGACACTTCAACATCTTGTTTCTTATATGGTTTATTTTTTGGACTGGCCTTTTTGCCATTTCTGAATGTGTTATTCAATGTGTTTCAATGGGGTATAGTGGTAAAGGCCAAATTCAATATTTTATTAAATAATTGTTAAATATAATAATAATATATATAAATCAATACTTTAATATTTTTTTAATACCAAAAGGGGTCCTACAATTCTAAATCAAATAGCTATAGTATGACCATCTTAAAACAATTCCATGTCAGCCTAGACCCCCCCCCACCCCCTCCTCCCCAACGTCTTAGACTCTAAGGAAATAAGTTCCAGTCCTCACTCTGTGGCCCTGCTCTACTTTTAAACAGGTACTTCCATTTCCCCCCCCATACTCACTGACATTGAAGTGTCTGTCTTACATTCCCCACATCCATCAGTCTCTTAAGAAATCTTTTTTTTTTGGGGGGTGCTATGTATGCACGCGGGTGATTGTATACGACTATACATCTGCCTACAGGTGATCAGGGACTACACTACTCCACCCAATGAAGAGCTGTCCAGAGATCTGGTCAACAAACTGAAGCCTTATATCAGGTACAGGGTCCTCATAACACTTTCTGTGAAATACTATGTTTATACAGTGCATTCGGAAAGTATTCAGACCCCTTACCCGTTTCCCACATTTTGTTACGTTAAAGCCTTGTTCTAAAATGGATTAAATCGTCGTCGTCCCCCCCCCCCTTATCAATCTACACACAAAACCCCATAATGACAATATGAAAACTGTTTTTTATAATTTTTGCAAATGTATTACTAATTTTAAAAAACAGATACCTTATTTACGTAAGTATTCAGACCCTTTGCTGTGAAACTCGAAATTGAGCTCAGGTGCATCCTGTTTCCATTGATCATCCTTGAGATGTTTCTACAACTTGATTGGAGTCCACCTGTGGTAAATTCAACTGATTGGACATGATTTGGAAAGGCACACACCTGTCTATATAAGATCCCACAGTTGACAGTGCATGTCAGAGCAAAAACCAAGCCATGAGGTCGAAGGAATTGTCCGTGGAGCTCTGAGACAGGATTGTGTCGAGGCACAGATCTGGGGAAGGGTAACAAAACATTTCTGCAGCATTGAAGGTCCCCAAGAACACAGTGGTCTCCATCATTCTTAAATGGAAGAAGTTTGGAACCACCAAGACTCTTCCTAGAGCTGGCCGCCCGGCCAAACTGAGCAATCGGGGGAGAAGGGCCTTGGTCAGGGAGGTGACCAAGAACCTGATGGTCACTCTGACAGAGGTCTAGAGTGCCTCTGTGGAGAAGGTTGTCCTTCTGGAAGGTTCTCCCATCTCTGGGGCACTCCACCAATCAGGCCTCTATGGTAGAGTGGCCAGACAGAAGCCACTCTTCAGTAAAAAGAACATGACAGCCAGCTTGGAGTTTGCCGAAAGGCACCTAAAGGACTCTGAGTGAAACAAGATTCTCTGGTCTGATGAAACCAAGATTGAACTCTTTGGCCTGAATGCCAAGCATCACGTCTGTAGGAAACCTGGCACCATCCCTACGGTGAAGCACGGTGGCAGCATCATGCTGTGGGGATGTTTTACAGCGGCAGGGACTGGGAGACTAGTCAGGATCGAGGGAAAGATGAACGGAGCAAATTACAGAGAGATTCTTGATGAAAACCTGCTTCAGAGCGCTTGGGACCTCAGACTGGGGGCGAAGGTTCAACTTCCAACAGGACAACGACCCTAAGCACAGAGCCAAGACAACACAGGAGTGGCTTCGGGACAAGTCTCTGAATGTCGTTGAGTGGCCGAGCCAGAGCCCAGACTTGAACCTGATCAAACATCTCTGGAGAAACTTGAAAATAGCTGTGCAGCGACGCTCCCCACCCAACCTGACAGAACTTGAGAGGATCCGCAGAGAAGAATGATAGAAACTCCCCAAATACAGGTGTGCCAAACTTGTAGCGTCATACCCAAGAAGACTCAAGGCTGTAATCACTGCCAAAGGTGCTTCAACAAAGGCCTGAGTAAAGGGTCTGAATACTTATTCTTTTTTATTTGTACATTTGCAAAAATGTGTCAAGTTTTTGCTTTGTCATTATGGGGTATTGTGATGTCATTATGGGGTATTGTGATGTCATTATGAGGTATTGTGTGTAGATTGATGAGGGGGGAAAAAACAATTTAATCCATTTTAGAGTAAGGCTGTAACGTAACAATGTGGAAAAAGTCAAGGTGTCTGAATACTTTCTGAATGCATTGTGTGTCACATCTTACTGTGGAACTAGCATCTTGTGAATCGTGTCTCAGGGTTAAGCTTTTACCACCATGTTGTTTTTGCCGCAGCTTTCTCAATCAATGTCGACCTCTGTCAGCGAGCATGGGCAACGCAATCAAGTACATCAAGAAGGAAATCTCCAATATTCCTAGCCAATGCAAAGAGGAGGAGGTAAATACAGTGTGTTACGAGGCCAGGTTGTGACCAGAAAGACTCATGTTTCACTCATCATATCCATATTATGTCTATGGTCATTTTGTCTCTCTCTCTCACCCCATGTGGTCATTTTGTCTATCTCTCTCACCCCATGTGGTCATTTTGTCTCTCTCTCTCACCCCATGTGGTCATTTTGTCTCTCTCTCACCCCCATGTGGTCATTTTGTCTCTCTCTCTCACCCCCATGTGGTCATTTTGTCTCTCTCTCACTCCCATGTGGTCATTTTGTTTCTCTCTCTCAACCCCATGTGGTCATTTTGTTTCTCTCTCTCTCACCCCATGTGGTCATTTTGTTTCTCTCAATTCAATTCAATTCAATTGACTTTATTGACATGGCAAGTTATTATTACTTACATTGTCAAAGTATACATATCGAAAAATTTAAATAAAATATATATGTATATATATACACAAAATATATATATATTTATATATAAATAAATGGTGGGACTAACAGTAATAATAATAGTAGTAGTGGACATGGGATTACCATTAATAACAGCTACAACAACAATATTAATCAGAACAACAATACATTAAAGCAACAGTAGTAGACCAGTGTCAACATGACTGAGAAGACACATGACCTGGTACGAAAGACAAAACAAAACTAAGCTAAATGGGAAATATTATCAACATTACTTTGCATTTTTCACTGGCTGTCCCTCAGGCTGTGGCAGGAGGACACATATTTGGCTGCCAAAACTGCACATTTTGGCTTTTCACCCAACAAATATTTGAATTTTTCTTCATCTTTTATAGTTTCAAATTCTTTGTATTGAATTATAATTTTGGGAAAGAAATATGCTCTTAGGTCTGAGTATTTGTCACAGTGTAGTAGGAAATGCACTTCTGTCTCTACCTCTCCCCTGGAGCAGAGTGAGCACAGCCTGTCCTCCCTGGGCAGCCAGGTTTGTCTGTGACGACCGGTCTCTATAGCCAGACTGTGCTCACTGAGTCTGTACCTAGTCAATGTTTTCCTCAGTTTTCTATCAGTCACAGTGGTCAGATAGTCTGCCACCATGTACTGTCTGTTTAGAGCCAAATAGCATTGAAGTTTACTTTGATTTTTTGTGGTGTCTTTCCAATAGGTTATATATTTTTTTTTTTGTTTTGTGATGATTTGGTTGGGCCAGATTTTCTGAGGGCTGTCCCGAGGCTCTATGGGGTTGGTTTGGGTTGGTGAACTGAGCCTCAGAACCAGCTGGCTGAGGGGACTCTTCTCTGGTTTCATCTCTTGACATTGTAGAGCTGTGTGATGGAATGTTTTAGGGTCACTTGTTTTTAGATGGTTGTAAAATTTGATGGCTCTTTTTTCTATTCGAATGAGGAGGGGATATTGGCCCAATTCTGCCCTACATGCGTTATTTGGAGTTTTTCTTTGTACTTGCAATACAGTCTTGCAAAACTCTGCATGCAATACTTCAATTGGATGTTTGTCCCATTTAGTAAATTCATTATTAGAGAGTGGACCCCATACTTCACTGCCATATAGAGCAATTGGTTCTATAACTGATTGAAAAATTTTGAGCCAGATTCTAATTGGAATTTCAATTTTGATGTTCCTTTTAATGGCATAGAATGCTCTTCTTGCTTTGTCTCTCAGCTCATTCACAGCCATGTGAAAGCTACCTGTGTTGCTGATATTTAGTCCTAGATATGTGTAGTTTTTGGTGTGTTCTAATAGAACTGTGTCCAAATAGAATTTATATTTGTCATCCTTATTTCCGGACCTTTTTTGGAATATCATTATATTTGTTTTTTTTAGGTTAACGGTCAGAGCCCAAGTCTGACAGAACCTGTGAAGATGATCTAGGTGTTGCTGTAACCCCTCTTTAGTGGGAGACAGCAGCACCAGGTCATCTGCGTACAGCAGACACTTGATTTCAGTGTTGTGTAGGGTGATACCAGGTGCTGTCGATTCTTCTAATGTTTTTGCCAATTCATTCATGTAGATGTTAAATAATGTTGGACTTATTGGGCAGCCCTGTTTCACTCCCCGCCCCTGAGAGAAGAAGTCTGTTTGCTTGTTGCCAATTTTAACCGCACATTTGTTTTTAGTGTACATTGATTTAATAAAATCATATGTTTTCCCTCCAATACCACTTTCTATTAGTTTATAAAAAAGACCTTCGTGCCAAATTGAATCAAATGCTTTCTTGAAATCTACAAAACACGAGTAGATTTTGCCTTTGTTTTGGTTAACTTGTTTATCAATTAGAGTGTGGAGGGTGTAAATGTGGTCTGTTGTACGATAATTTTTTAGAAATCCAATCTGGCTTCTGCTCAGGACGTTGTGTTCGTCAAGGAAATGATGTAGTCTGCTATTTATAATACTGCAGAGAATTTTCCCCAAGTTGCTGTTAACGCATATTCCTCTGTAATTATTTGGGTCAAATTTGTCTCCATTTTTATAGATTGGTGTGATCAGTCCCTGGTTCCAAATATCGGGGAAAATACCTGCAGTGAGGATAATGTTGAAGAGTTTGAGTATAGCCAATTTGAATTTGTGGTCTGTATATTTGATCATTTCATTTAAAATCCCATCAGCACCACAGGCCTTTTTGGGTTGGAGATTGCATATTTTTTCCAATAATTCTTCTTCTGTAATTGGGGTATCCACAGGATTCTGATAGTCTTTGACTGCTAATTCAAGGATTTGTAATTTTTCTTGTATATCTTTTTGTTCTGGGCTCTTTGTTATATTGCTGTAGAGGTTTGCAAAGTGATTTCTCCACATATCCCCATTTTGGATAGCCAACTCCTCATGATGAGGTTTGTTTAATTTATTCCAATTCTCCCAGAAGTGGTTTGATTCTATGGATTCCTCAATTCCATCCAGCTGATTTCTAATGTGCTGTTCCTTTTTTGTTCTTAGGGTGCGTTTGTATTGCTTCAGTGTTTCCCCATATTGAAGGCGTATATTTTTGTTGTCTGGTTCTCTGTGTTTTTGATTAGATATATTTCTCAATGACTTTCTTAGATTTTTGCAATCATTATCAAACCATTTTTCATTATCTGTTATTTTTGGTTTGCTCTTATGCTTCTTTAGATTAGCCAAGGAGGCTAATTTGTCAAATATAAAGTTTATGTTCCTAACGGCCAAATTTACACCTTCATTGCTGAAGGAGAATGTTAAGGCTAAAAAGTTGTCCAGGAGAGATTGTATTTTTTGGCTACTAATTGCTTTTTGGTAGATGTCTGTACTGTTTGCACTCCATCTATAGGCTTGTTTAGTACCATGTAATTTATTGGGCCATGATGCTTCATGGTTGGGTTCTGCTCTTCTCAGATACACTGTGATTTTACTGTGGTCTGAGAGAGGTGTTAGTGGGCTGACTGTGAAGGCTCTGAGAGATTCTGGGTTTAGGTCGGTGAGGAAGTAGTCTACAGTGCTGCTGCCAAGGGATGAGCTGTAGGTGTACCTACCAAAAGAGTCTCCTCTCAGCCTGCCATTGACTATGTACAGACCCAGTGTTCGACAGAGCCTCAGGAGCTGTAATCCATTTTTGTTTTTCACTTTGTCATAGTTGTTTCTGTGGGGGTATGTGGGGAGGGAAAGGTTATTGCTTCCTGGTAGGTGTTTATCCCCATGACTGTTAATAGTGTCTTGTTCTTCTGCTATTCTAGCATTCAGGTCTCCACAGACCAGTACGTTGCCTTGGGCCTGAAAGTGACTAATCTCTCCCTCTAGAATGGAGAAGCTCTCTTCGTTGAAGTAGGGTGACTCTGAGGGGGGAATGTATGTGGCACAGAGGAAGACGTTTTTATCTGTCAAGATAGCCTCCTTGTTGATTTTTAACCAGATAAAGAATTCTCCTGTTTTGATCAATTCGATTGAATTAATTAGTTCAGATTTATACCATATTAGCATTCCCCCTGAGTCTCTGCCCTGTTTGATTCCTTTTAATTTAGTGGATGGTATGATTATCTCCCTATAACCTAGTGGACAGCCAGTGGAAACATCACCTCTGCACCATGTTTCCTGTAGTACTAAAATATCAACATCATCAATTTCTTTCAGGAAGTCTGGGTTTCTGCTCTTTAGCCCAAAAGCAGAGGACTTCAATCCTTGTATATTCCAACATGCAACGTAAAAAGACTTCATAACTTTTTTTTTTTTCTCTTTTCTTTACCTTTCAAAATGAGACAAACACTCACAATCCAAGAAGAACCATTAAAATAGGATTTTTCAATTAAAGTAAACTCTTATTTTGCAAATGTGATTTGTTTATCATTTAAGATAGAATTTGTGTCATGCCACTTGGGTGGATGTAGTGTGAGAATGGTGGAGTTCTTGTGCTCATCTTACCATGACCCTCGGCCCATCACATGTGAGCATAGTAGACTCAGCATTTGTTTAATGTCACTCATTTGGTTGGTGGGGGCTGGGCCAGTTGCTCCTCTCACAGCCTGTGCGTAGCTCTGCCTGCTGGGCTGTGGCTCCTCCAGGTGTGGGTCTGCGGTGGGGAGGAGGGGGGTGGTAGGCCTCATCTGGGTGGCTCTGAAGCTGGGCTGGGGTGGTCTGTGCTGCGCTGGCTGTGGTGGGCATTGAGGTTGGTGGTGCTGTGGTCGTGGCTGGGGGGTCCAGGGTGCTGGTCCGGGATGTTGTCTCAGTGATCTCGGCGGGGTGGAGATTGCTCCGCTGTTCCTGGGTGGAGAGGTCGGGCTGCGGTTTAGAGCGACGTCCTTGAGAGTCTTGGCAAGGATGGGGACTGTCTCCCTGTACAGGTGAACATGGTCATAGAGACAGTCCAGATCGAGGGTGGGATGGTGGGCCAGGTGTACATTGGGTCGCAGGGCACAGTCCCGGGATAGGCTGGCATTTATTCTTTGGATTGTGGCAGGGTGGAAGTCCCTCCTCTGTAGAAGGGTTGACACTATGATTCTTGAGTTGGGGAAGATTGCGGAGGCCTTCTCAATCACTCCCCGTAGTGAAGTCGCCACCCTCTCCTGCTGAGCACGCAGGTCGTTGCTTCCGGTATGTATGATTATGTGGCTTGGCGACCCGAGATGGTTCTTATCAAGCAGCTCCATGGCACTTTGCGTTGTTGGGCACCACACCTTTCTCGTTTTGTGTCTAGGGAAAAGTTTCTTCTCCTGAACATACTTCCCATTTGAGTCCATTAACAGGACGATGTCAGCCAGTGTTTCTTCTGGACTGGGGGGGGCAGAGGGGGGGCTGGTGGGTGTTGGAGCTGGGGTGTGGCTGGTCTGTGTGGGTGCCACTGTCAGTGGGAGGCTGTTCTGTGGGTTGGGGAGGAGGGGTGCAGCAGCCAGGGCTGGGGAAGTCTGGCTGGTTGAGCTGGGCTCCTCTGCTGTGTGAGGGCAGGTCATAGGGTGGTGATCTATCTGCTCCTGCAGCCTGTCCTCTGCTCTCTTTCTCTCCTGCAGCTCCTCTCTTAGTGCGGTCAGCTCCTTATTGCTGCTCTGCCTGTCTTTTTGGAGCTCTCTCACCTCCTTTGTTAGATCAGCCAGCTCTCTCTTGAGTCCGTCTCTCTCTTGCTGAACCTCTTTCAGCTGTGTTGCAAGGCTGCTGTCCTGCTCTGTCCTCACCTTGGTTAGGAGCTCCTCTAAGGTGTGGTTGTCTGGTTGCTGTTTGCTCACGCTCTCCCTGAGCAGGACCACCTCCCCCTCCAGTTTGGTGAACTCATCCCTCATGGCAGCCATGGTGGTGAGGAGGGCCTGAGCCTGCTCTGCACTGAGGGGGTCGCTCTCCTCCTGGGGCGTGTCCTCCACTATGGTGGAAAGAGAGGTGCTGGATGTGCCTTTTTGGGTGGGGAGGGTAGGGGTGAGGGTGGAGTTTGTGTTGTGGGAGGGCATGTCACTGGTGGTGTCCTTCTCTCTCTCCGCTCTCTCCTTAATGGTCTGAAAGTCTGTTTCAAACAGCCTGATGTTACCTTGCACCATGACAGTCCCAGTCTTGTAGAGGTTGATTGTTATCATGGTGCTGTCAGGGTCGTCTGTCTCTTTGATTTTCAGCTTCCACCCATTACAGATTCCCTCTTTCTTTATGCATGGGTAGTGAGAGCAGACTGCTGAGCGCCATGCATTTGGCTGGTCAGTGAGGAAGATGAGATTACTCACGTCACCGTTTTTGTAGAGGTCTGCAAAAAGGGTTTCTGGCCTCTTCTCTAGTAGTTTCTGTTTGAAAGCTTTCCTCATTGTGTCATTTTTGACCTTTTTTGGGTAGAGAATGGATTCTGCGCTGAGGGGGAGTGGGGACATGGTGTCTGTGCGCTCTGCTACTACCGCTACTGCTGCGCTGTTCTGCTGCCCCGTTGCCATGGCAACCGATTTGTTCGTCTGCTGTTCGCGCTACTTTAAAAAACCGCAAAAATAGTGAAAAATCCTCACACAAAAGACTGAAGATATGTTTACAGTTAGTCCGTGCTCCTTTTTGTTTTACTCACTCAGTTTGGTCGTTTGATGTAGTTGTATTAACTGACCTTGCTAGTTTTGTTCTAGCTCGTTTCTTATGGCTAGCTTGTTAGTCTGCTGGCTGGGTCTTTGTTGTGTAGCTAGCTAGCTAGACTCAAAACTTCTTAACTTGAGGCGCCAAGTTACTTTTTTTTCTATTCTGAATGTATAGAGTTGTTGTTCATCACTTCTTGTCTGGAATTCTTCTTCGATTAGAGTGTTTATCTCATTCTAAAAACCAAAAAAATCAAATATATCAGGAGCTCATGTTGAGCATGACTCTCTCTCTCTCTCTCTCTCTCTCTCTCTCAACCCCGTGTGGTCATTTTGTTTCTCTCTCTCTCAACCCCGTGTGGTCATTTTGTTTCTCTCTCTCACCCCCATGTGGTCATTTTGTTTCTCTCTCTCTCAACCCCATGTGGTCATTTTGTTTCTCTCTCTCTCACCCCCATGTGGTCATTTTGTTTCTCTCTCTCTCAACCCCATGTGGTCATTTTGTCTCTCACTCACCCCCATGTGGTCATTTTGTTTCTCTCTCTCTCAACCCCATGTGGTCATTTTGTTTCTCTCTCTCTCAACCCCATGTGGTCATTTTGTTTCTCTCTCTCTCAACCCCATGTGGTCATTTTGTTTCTCTCTCTCTCACCCCCATGTGGTCATTTTGTTTCTCTCTCTCTCAACCCCATGTGGTCATTTTGTTTCTCTCTCTCTCAACCCCATGTGGTCATTTTGTTTCTCTCTCTCTCAACCCCATGTGGTCATTTTGTTTCTCTCTCTCTCAACCCCATGTGGTCATTTTGTTTCTCTCTCTCTCAACCCCATGTGGTCATTTTGTTTCTCTCTCTCTCAACCCCATGTGGTCATTTTGTTTCTCTCTCTCTCAACCCCATGTGGTCATTTTGTTTCTCTCTCTCTCACTTCCATGTGGTCATTTTGTTTCTCTCTCTCTCAACCCCGTGTGGTCATTTTGTTTCTCTCTCTCTCAACCCCATGTGGTCATTTTGTTTCTCTCTCTCTCACTTCCATGTGGTCATTTTGTTTCTCTCTCTCTCAACCCCATGTGGTCATTTTGTTTCTCTCTCTCTCAACCCCATGTGGTCATTTTGTTTCTCTCTCTCTCACCCCCATGTGGTCATTTTGTTTCTCTCTCTCTCACCCCCATGTGGTCATTTTGTTTCTCTCTCTCTCAACCCCATGTGGTCATTTTGTTTCTCTCTCTCTCAACCCCATGTGGTCATTTTGTTTCTCTCTCTCTCAACCCCATGTGGTCATTTTGTTTCTCTCTCTCTCAACCCCATGTGGTCATTTTGTTTCTCTCTCTCTCACCCCCATGTGGTCATTTTGTTTCTCTCTCTCTCAACCCCATGTGGTCATTTTGTTTCTCTCTCTCTCACCCCATGTGGTCATTTTGTTTCTCTCTCTCTCACCCCGTGTGGTCATTTTGTTTCTCTCTCTCTCAACCCCGTGTGGTCATTTTGTTTCTCTCTCTCTCAACCCCGTGTGGTCATTTTGTTTCTCTCTCTCTCAACCCCGTGTGGTCATTTTGTTTCTCTCTCTCTCACCCCATGTGGTCATTTTGTTTCTCTCTCTCTCAACCCCATGTGGTCATTTTGTTTATCTCTCTCTCACCCCATGTGGTCATTTTGTTTCTCTCTCTCTCACCCCATGTGGTCATTTTGTTTCTCTCTCTCACCCCATGTGGTCATTTTGTTTCTCTCTCTCTCACCCCATGTGGTCATTTTGTTTCTCTCTCTCTCACCCCATGTGGTCATTTTGTTTCTCTCTCTCTCAACCCCATGTGGTCATTTTGTTTCTCTCTCTCTCACCCCATGTGGTCATTTTGTTTCTCTCTCTCTCACTTCCATGTGGTCATTTTGTTTCTCTCTCTCTCACCCCATGTGGTCATTTTGTTTCTCTCTCTCTCAACCCCATGTGGTCATTTTGTTTCTCTCTCTCTCAACCCCATGTGGTCATTTTGTTTCTCTCTCTCTCACCCCATGTGGTCATTTTGTTTCTCTCTCTCTCACTCCATGTGGTCATTTTGTTTCTCTCTCTCTCACTTCCATGTGGTCATTTTGTTTCTCTCTCTCTCACCCCATGTGGTCATTTTGTTTCTCTCTCTCTCACCCCATGTGGTCATTTTGTCTCTCACTCACCCCCATGTGGTCATTTTGTTTCTCTCTCTCTCAACCCCATGTGGTCATTTTGTTTCTCTCTCTCTCACTTCCATGTGGTCATTTTGTTTCTCTCTCACTCCCATGTGGTCATTTTGTCTCTCACTCACCCCCATGTGGTCATTTTGTTTCTCTCTCTCTCACTTCCATGTGGTCATTTTGTCTCTCACTCACTCCCATGTGGTCATTTTGTCTCTCACTCACCCCCATGTGGTCATTTTGTTTCTCTCTCTCTCAACCCCATGTGGTCATTTTGTTTCTCTCTCTCTCACTTCCATGTGGTCATTTTGTTTCTCTCTCTCTCAACCCCATGTGGTCATTTTGTTTCTCTCTCTCTCACCCCATGTGGTCATTTTGTTTCTCTCTCTCTCAACCCCGTGTGGTCATTTTGTTTCTCTCTCTCTCAACCCCGTGTGGTCATTTTGTTTCTCTCTCTCTCAACCCCGTGTGGTCATTTTGTTTCTCTCTCTCTCACTTCCATGTGGTCATTTTGTTTCTCTCTCTCTCAACCCCGTGTGGTCATTTTGTTTCTCTCTCTCTCACTTCCATGTGGTCATTTTGTTTCTCTCTCTCTCAACCCCGTGTGGTCATTTTGTTTCTCTCTCTCTCAACCCCATGTGGTCATTTTGTTTCTCTCTCTCTCACCCCCATGTGGTCATTTTGTTTCTCTCTCTCTCACCCCCATGTGGTCATTTTGTCTCTCACTCACCCCCATGTGGTCATTTTGTTTCTCTCTCTCTCAACCCCATGTGGTCATTTTGTTTCTCTCTCTCTCACCCCCATGTGGTCATTTTGTCTCTCACTCACCCCCATGTGGTCATTTTGTTTCTCTCTCTCTCAACCCCGTGTGGTCATTTTGTTTCTCTCTCTCTCACTTCCATGTGGTCATTTTGTTTCTCTCTCTCTCAACCCCGTGTGGTCATTTTGTTTCTCTCTCTCTCACTTCCATGTGGTCATTTTGTTTCTCTCTCTCTCAACCCCGTGTGGTCATTTTGTTTCTCTCTCTCTCACTTCCATGTGGTCATTTTGTTTCTCTCTCTCTCACTTCCATGTGGTCATTTTGTTTCTCTCTCTCTCACTTCCATGTGGTCATTTTGTTTCTCTCTCTCTCAACCCCGTGTGGTCATTTTGTTTCTCTCTCTCTCACTTCCATGTGGTCATTTTGTTTCTCTCTCTCTCACTTCCATGTGGTCATTTTGTTTCTCTCTCTCTCACCCCCATGTGGTCATTTTGTCTCTCACTCACCCCCATGTGGTCATTTTGTTTCTCTCTCTCTCAGCCCCATGTGGTCATTTTGTTTCTCTCTCTCTCAACCCCGTGTGGTCATTTTGTTTCTCTCTCTCTCAACCCCATGTGGTCATTTTGTCTCTCACTCATCCCCATGTGGTCATTTTGTTTCTCTCTCTCTCAACCCCATGTGGTCATTTTGTCTCTCTCTCTCAACCCCGTGTGGTCATTTTGTTTCTCTCTCTCTCACTTCCATGTGGTCATTTTGTTTCTCTCTCTCTCAACCCCATGTGGTCATTTTGTTTCTCTCTCTCTCACTCCATGTGGTCATTTTGTTTCTCTCTCTCTCACTTCCATGTGGTCATTTTGTTTCTCTCTCTCTCAACCCCGTGTGGTCATTTTGTTTCTCTCTCTCTCAACCCATGTGGTCATTTTGTCTCTCACTCACCCCCGTGTGGTCATTTTGTTTCTCTCTCTCTCAACCCCATGTGGTCATTTTGTCTCTCTCTCACCCCATGTGGTCATTTTGTCTCTCACTCACTCCCATGTGGTCATTTTGTCTCTCACTCACCCCCATGTGGTCATTTTGTCTCTCACTCACTCCCATGTGGTCATTTTCTCTCTCACTCACTCCCATGTGGTCATTTTGTCTCTCACTCACCCCCATGTGGTCATTTTGTCTCTCTCTCTCACTTCCATGTGGTCATTTTGTTTCTCTCTCTCTCACTTCATGTGGTCATTTTGTTTCTCTCTCTCTCAACCCCGTGTGGTCATTTTGTTTCTCTCTCTCTCACCCCCATGTGGTCATTTTGTCTCTCTCTCTCTCACTCCCATGTGGTCATTTTGTCTCTCTCTCTCACCCCATGTGGTCATTTTGTTTCTCTCTCTCTCACCCCATGTGGTCATTTTGTTTCTCTCTCTCTCACTTCCATGTGGTCATTTTGTTTCTCTCTCTCTCACCCCATGTGGTCATTTTGTTTCTCTCTCACTCATCCCCATGTGGTCATTTTGTTTCTCTCTCTCTCACCCCCATGTGGTCATTTTGTTTCTCTCTCTCTCACCCCATGTGGTCATTTTGTTTCTCTCTCTCTCACTTCCATGTGGTCATTTTGTTTCTCTCTCTCTCAACCCCATGTGGTCATTTTGTCTCTCACTCACCCCCATGTGGTCATTTTGTTTCTCTCTCTCTCACTTCCATGTGGTCATTTTGTTTCTCTCTCTCTCACTTCCATGTGGTCATTTTGTTTCTCTCTCTCTCAACCCCATGTGGTCATTTTGTCTCTCACTCACCCCCATGTGGTCATTTTGTTTCTCTCTCTCACCCCCATGTGGTCATTTTGTTTCTCTCTCTCTCACCCCATGTGGTCATTTTGTTTCTCTCTCTCTCACTTCCATGTGGTCATTTTGTTTCTCTCTCACTCACCCCCATGTGGTCATTTTGTTTCTCTCTCTCTCAACCCCATGTGGTCATTTTGTCTCTCACTCACCCCCATGTGGTCATTTTGTTTCTCTCTCTCTCACTTCCATGTGGTCATTTTGTTTCTCTCTCTCTCACTTCCATGTGGTCATTTTGTTTCTCTCTCTCTCAACCCCATGTGGTCATTTTGTCTCTCACTCACCCCCATGTGGTCATTTTGTTTCTCTCTCTCTCAACCCCATGTGGTCATTTTGTCTCTCACTCACCCCCATGTGGTCATTTTGTTTCTCTCTCTCTCACCCCATGTGGTCATTTTGTCTCTCACTCACCCCATGTGGTCATTTTATTTCTCTCTCTCTCACCCCCATGTGGTCATTTTACCTCTCTCTCTCAACCCCCCCTCCCCACCCACCCACCCTTGTGGTCATTTTGTCTCTCCCCCCCATATTGTCATTTTGTCTCTTCCCCCCCCCCCCCTATAGGCGAAGACCAAACTGCTGCAGTGTATAGACCGTTACATAGAGGAGAAGATAGTTCTGGCAGCCAAGGCCATATCTAAATACGCTATAGAGAAGATCAGTGATGGAGACGTCATTCTAGTTTATGGATGGTAAGAAAATAATAATGACTTTTAATCAAGAGGCCTCTTAGGGCCAGTCACCTGGACACTGATTAAGCCGAGTTAAATAGCACGGTCAATTGAGAATGTCCATTGAAATAGCTTTTCAGTCCAGGCCTAATCTTAATCTGTGTCCGGGAAACTGCTCCATGGTGTTAATGACTAAATGTAAACCGCTCCATGGTGTTAATGACTAAGTAGAATCCGCTCCAAGGTGTTAATGTTAATGACTAAGTGGAAACCGCTCCAAGGTGTTAATGACTAAGTGGAAACCGCTCCAAGGTGTTAATGACTAAATGTAAACCGCTCCATGGTGTTAATGACTAAGTGGAATCAGCTCCAAGGTGTTAAAGACTAAGTGGAAACCGCTCCAAGGTGTTAATGACTAAGTGGAATCCGCTCCAAGGTGTTAATGACTAAATGTAAACCGCTCCATGGTGTTAATGACTAAGTGGAATCCGCTCCAAGGTGTTAATGACTAAATGTAAACCGCTCCATGGTGTTAATGACTAAATGTAAACCGCTCCATGGTGTTAATGACTAAGTGGAATCAGCTCCAAGGTGTTAATGACTAAGTGGAAACCGCTCCAAGGTGTTAATGACTAAGTGGAAACCGCTCCAAGGTGTTAATGACTAAGTGGAAACCGCTCCAAGGTGTTAATGACTAAGTGGAAACCGCTCCAAGGTGTTAATGACTAAGTGGAAACCGCTCCAAGGTGTTAATGACTAAGTGGAAACCGCTCCAAGGTGTTAATGACTAAGTGGAAACCGCTCCAAGGTGTTAATGACTAAGTGGAATCCGCTCCAAGGTGTTATTGACTAAGTGGAATCCGCTCCAAGGTGTTAATGACTAAATGGAATCCGCTCCATGGTGTTAATGACTAAGTGGAAACCGTTCCAAGGTGTTAATGACTAAGTGGAAACCGTTCCAAGGTGTTAATGACTAAGTGGAATCCGCTCCAAGGTGTTAATGACTAAGTGGAAACCGCTCCATGGTGTTAATGACTAAGTGGAAACCGCTCCAAGGTGTTAATGACTAAGTGGAAACCGCTCCAAGGTGTTCATGACTAAGTGGAAACCGCTCCAAGGTGTTCATGACTAAGTGGAAACCGCTCCATGGTGTTAATGACTAAGTGGAAACCGCTCCACGGTGTTAATGACTAAGTGGAAACCGCTCCACGGTGTTAATGACTAAGTGGAAACCGCTCCACGGTGTTAATGACTAAGTGGAATCCGCTCCAAGGTGTTCATGTATACGTGTTGGACTGACAGTCACAGAGACCAGGGTTTGAGTCGCGGTTGGGATACACCCCATTACAATACAATACATAACTGATCTCCCATCCGGTCTCCCACCTGTAAAGTCTATCCAATCCTCTCAACTCTACAGTAGTACCACCTTAGAGTATAGGACAGGGGTACTCAACTCTGACCCTACGAGGTCCGGAGCCTTCTGCTTTTCTGTTCTACCTGATAATTAAATGCACCCACCTGGTGTCCCAGGTCTAAATCAGGCCCTGATTAGAGGGGAATCACCCACCTGGTGTCCCAGGTCTAAATCAGGCCCTGATGAGAGGGGAATCACCCACCTGGTGTCCCAGGTCTAAATCAGACCCTGATTAGAGGGGAATCATCTACCTGGTGTCCCAGGTCTAAATCAGGCCCTGATTAGAGGGGAATCACCCACCTGGTGACCCAGGTCTAAATCAGTCCCTGATTAGAGGGGAATCACCCACCTGGTGTCCCAGGTCTAAATCAGACCCTGATTAGAGGGGAATCACCCACCTGGTGTCCCAGGTCTAAATCAGTCCCTGATTAGAGGGGAATCACCCACCTGGTGTCCCAGGTCTAAATCAGGCCCTGATTAGAGGAGAATCACCCACCTGGTGTCCCAGGTCTAAATCAGGCCATGATTAGAGGGGAATCACCCACCTGGTGTCCCAGGTCTAAATCAGGCCCTGATTAGAGGGGAATCACCCACCTGGTGTCCCAGGTCTAAATCAGTCCCTGATTTGAGGGGAATCACCCACCTGGTGTCCCAGGTCTAAATCAGTCCCTGATTAGAGGGGAATCACCCACCTGGTGTCCCAGGTCTAAATCAGTCCCTGATTAGAGGGGAATCACCCACCTGGTGTCCCAGGTCTAAATCAGTCCCTGATTAGAGGGGAATCACCCACTTGGTGTCCCAGGTCTAAAGCAGTCCCTGATTAGAGGGGAATCACCCACCTGGTGTCCCAGGTCTAAATCAGTCCCTGATTAGAGGGGAATCACCCACCTGGTGTCCCAGGTCTAAATCAGTCCCTGATTTGAGGGGAATCACCCACCTGGTGTCCCAGGTCTAAATCAGTCCCTGATTAGAGGGGAATCACCCACCTGGTGTCCCAGGTCTAAATCAGTCCCTGATTAGAGGGGAATCACCCACCTGGTGTCCCAGGTCTAAATCAGTCCCTGATTAGAGGGGAATCAACCACTTGGTGTCCCAGGTCTAAATCAGTCCCTGATTAGAGGGGAACAGTGGGAAAAAATGCAGTGGAACTGGCTTTGAGGTCCAGAGTTGAGTTTGAGGGGTTAGTGGTCGGTACAATCCAGTAGAATCCAGAAGTTAACAAGCCTGTGTCCCTTCGCCTCCCTTCTTAGCAGATCTGGTACCAGGCTAGGGGTCAGTAACGAACTCATCAGTTGTTGATGTCATATCCTGTCCTTCCGTAGCTCGTCCCTGGTGAACCACATCCTGTGCGAGGCGTTTGAGAAGAGCAGGAAGTTCCGTGTTATTGTGGTGGACAGCCGGCCTCGTCTGGAGGGAAGGGAGGCTCTGAGACGTCTCGTACAGCGAGGCATCAGCTGCACCTACGTCCTCATCTCTGCCCTCTCATACATACTACCTGAGGTAACCTAGTCCTCATCTCTGCCCTCTCATACATACTACCTGAGGTAACCTAGTCCTCATCTCTGCCCTCTCTTACATACTACCTGAGGTAACCTAGTCCTCATCTCTGCCCTCTCATACATACTACCTGAGGTAACCTAGTCCTCATCTCTGCCCTCTCATACATACTACCTGAGGTAACCTAGTCCTCATCTCTGCCCTCTCATACATACTACCTGAGGTAACCTAGTCCTCATCTCTGCCCTCTCTTACATACTACCTGAGGTAACCTAGTCCTCATCTCTGCCCTCATACATACTACCTGAGGTAACCTAGTCCTCATCTCTGCCCTCTCTTACATACTACCTGAGGTAACCTAGTCCTCATCTCTGCCCTCATACATACTACCTGAGGTAACCTAGTCCTCATCTCTGCCCTCTCATACATACTACCTGAGGTAACCTAGTCCTCATACATACTACCTGAGGTAACCTAGTCCTCATACATACTACCTGATAGAGATGGGGGAATAAATAGGAATAAATAGGTTGTTGCATATCACCATATTATTTTGGGACCATATTCTATCGATATTTCACTAAGTGTCCATTCATTAAAAAATATATATTTTTAGTACATTTTTCCTAGCTAGTGCTAGTCAGCTGTACCTGTGCCAAAACTCTGGTCTTTTTCATCCTAAAGCTTGGTTGAAATTTATTTATTTTCCTCTCACCCATCTACACACCCCCCATAATGACAACACAATACCCCATAATGACATCACAATACCCCATAATGACAAAGTGAAAACATGTTTTCAGATTTTTTGAAAATTAAATGCAGAAATATTTCATTTACATATGTATTCACACCCCTTTGCTATGACACTTGAAATTGAGCACACTTTCGTTTTGATGATCCTTGAGATGTCACTACAACTTGATTGGCCCACCTGTGGACAATTCAATTGTTTGGACATGATTTAGGAAGAAACACCTGTCTATATAAGGTCCCACAGATGACAGTGCATGTCAGAGCAGGAACTATACCGTGAAGTTCAAGGAACTGTCCATAGATCTCTGAGATATAATTATGATGAGGTATATATCTGGGGAAGGGTATAAAACAACTTCTAGAGTGTTGAAAGTTTCCAAAATCACAGTGGTCTCCATCATTGGGAAATGGAAAAAATATGTAACTACCCAGACTGTCTAGAGCTGGCCGTCCGACCAAACTGATCTACCTAGACTCTGTCTAGAGCTGGCTGTCTGACCAAACTGAACTACCCAGACTCTGTCTATAGCTGGCTGTCTGACCAAACTGAACTACCCAGACTCTGTCTATAGCTGGCTGTCTGACCAAACTGAACTACCCAGACTCTGTCTATAGCTGGCTGTCTGACCAAACTGATCAACTTAGACTCTGTCTAGAGCTGGCTGTCTGACCAAACTGATCAACTGGGTAAGAAGGACCTTGGTCAGGGAGGTGACCAAGACCCCAATGACCAGTCTGACAAAACTACAGAGTTCCTTGGATGAGATGGGAGAACCTGCCAGAAGGACAACAGTCTCTACCGCATTTCACCAAGCTGGGCTTTATGGGAAAGTGGCAAGATGGAAGCCATTCCTGAGAAAAAGGCACATGACTGCACGCCTGGAGTTTGTAAAAAGGCACGTGAAAGACTCTGCGATCATAAGGCAAAATATTCTGTGGTCTGATGAGACAAAAATGTAACTCTTTGGCCTGAGTGCTAAGCACTATGTCTGGAGAAAACCAGGCACAGCTCATCACCTGTCCTAACACCAACCCTATCGTGAAGCATGGTGGTGCAGCAGGGACTCGGCCACTGGTAAGGATAGAGGGAAGAATGAATGGAGCCAAATACAGGCAAATCCTTGATGAGAACCTGCTACAGAGTGCAAACAACATTAGACTGAGGTGAAGATTTATGTTACACCAGGACAATGACCCCAAGCATACAGCCAAAGCAACACTGGAATGGCTTCAGAACAAGAATGTGAAAGTCCTTGAGTGGCCCAGACTTGAATCTCATTGAAAATCTGGAAAGACTTGAAGATTGCTGTCCACCACTGCTCTCCATCTAACTTAACAGAGTTTGAGAGAATCTGCAAGGAAGAATGGGAGAAAATCCCGAAATCCAGATACAGACATACCCAAGACGACTCAAAGCTGTAATCGCCGCCAAAGGTGCTTCTACAAAGTGTTGACTCATTGGGTGTGAATACTTATGTAAATGATATATTTCCGTATTTCATTTTTAATACATTTGCTACAATTTCTGAACATGTTTTCACCGTCATTATGGGTGAGCTACAAAATCTTTTAAATCCGTTTAGAATTCCGTCTCTTTCTGAAGGCACTGTAGAATCGTGAGAATCGCAGTAAATATCGTATCGGCACCTAAGTATCGCAATAACATCGTGTCATCCCTGGCAGTAGCCAGCCCTACCACCTGATGTGAGCACAAAATAGTTGATTGCCTCTTTTAGAGGACTGGAGGTGTCATTGCACTGTGGAACTTTATCATTTAGGCACTTGTTGATTTTATCACGTCGTGGACCTCTTGTAGAAAATCCAAAAGCCCAGTGAATGGTTTTCCTTAAAATATTATTTTGGTTTTAACTCTCTCGCTTTTCCCTGTTCTTTTAACTAACCTCCCCACAGCACATTCAACTAACTGTATGTCCGTTTTTTATAAATGGTCTAATTTAACTCAAAATTCAACTCATTAAACTTGCCCCTTTTCCCTCAGGTCTCTAAGGTGTTCCTGGGTGCCCATGCCCTGCTGGCTAATGGCTACGTGATGTCTCGTGTGGGCACCTCTCAGATAGCTCTGGTGGCCAGGACCTTCAACGTGCCAGTTCTGGTCTGCTGTGAAACGTACAAGTTCTGTGAGAGGGTGCAGACTGACTCCTTTGTCTCCAATGAGCTCGGTAAGGTGGCAAGCATTCATTTAGCCTTCTTGAGTGTATTATTGAATAAGTAAGGCATGAGAACCTAAGGATTATGGTGTGAGAACTCCCGACTGAGGGCTGCTCTGAGCCTAGGACCGGGAAACTCCCTCTTAAGGACTGTTATCACACAATAATTCCCGAGTTCGAGCACCTTGTTTTTTAAATAAAACAGTTAGCCAAATTATAAAAAATTTAAAAAAAGATTAACTATATGTTTTCATTAAAAACATGAACATTTTAATGAGTAAATTAGTTTTATTTCATCCTTCCACCAGACGATATAGTCCGGGCAAAAGCCAGCTGTTAGTTCTGAGGTTCTAAAGTTGCTAGCCAAACAGGTTGGTCGTTAATTCTATTGGGATGTTTTAACCCAGTCGTTCATTCCATTCATTCCACGTTGCTATGCTAAACAAATCATTGGCATGTAAGCTTTATAGCATGAGGTACAAATAGGCAATAACCAGTTGATTGTCGAGTCAATAAGATAGCTAGGCTAACGCTAACGTTACTTAGCTAGGCTAACGTTACTTCTCCTTTGCTAGCTAAAGTTAGCTAGCCAACTAAAGCTAACACACAATCACAAACAAGCAGCTGGATTGACAGCAAACTGTGCATTTTTTAGTTTGTTTGACCTTTGTTTCTATTGCCATTTCTTTGGATATATCCATTATACTGATCCTAATAAATGAATTGGCCTGGCTCAGAGAAGCTGTCTGTCTCGTTCATATGCATGGCCAAAAGTAAAACAAACTGTAACATGTTGCACGGGTCAGATAGGCTTATTATTAACCCCTGCTGTACCAAACCAAATGCTAGGCAAGAAGGATGGGAAAATAAGTCTACTCTCTTTTCTCCATGGAAAATTACATTTATGAATGCTTGGCTCATAAAGCCTCATTTGCTCTGCTATTTGAGCCAGTAATCAGCCTGTTACCAACCATAAGTAAACTTTTGGAAAAAATTGTGTTTTACCAAATACAATGCTATTTTACTGTAAACAAATTGACAACAGACTTTCAGCACGCTTATAGGGAAGGATGTTCAAGCACAGGACTTACACAAATGCCTGAGAGAAATTGTTGATAAAAAGATTGGGGCTGTTTTATTCGACTTCAGTGCGGCTTTTGACATTATCGATCATAGTCTGCTGCTGGAAAAACGTATGTGTTATGGCTTTACACCCCCTGCTATATTGTGGATAAAGAGTTACCTGTCTAACAGAACACAGAGGGTGTTCTTTAATGGAAGCCTCCAACATAATCCAGGTAGAATCAGGCATTCCCCAGGGCAGCTGTTTAGGCCCATTACTTTTTAAATCTTTACTAATGGCATGCGACTGGCTTTCAGTAAAACCGGTGTGCCTATGTATGCGGATGACTCAACACGATACATATCAGCTACTACAGTGAGTGAAATGACTGAAACACTTAACAAAGAGCTGCAGTTAGTTTCAGAGTGGGTGGCAAGGAATGATTTACTCCTAAATATTTTTACAACTAAAAGCATTGTATTTGGGACAAATCATTCATTAAACCCTAAACCTCGACTAAATCTTGTAATAAATAATGTGGAAATTGAGCAAGTTGAGGTGACTAAACTGCTTGGAGTAACCCTGGATTGTAAACTGTCTTGGTCAAAACATATGATACATGTGACACAACAGTAGCTAAGATGGGGAGAAGTCTGTCCATAATAAAGTGCTGCTCTACCTTCTTAACAGCACTATCAACAAGGCAGGTCCTACAGGCCCTAGTTTCTACCTTCTTAACAACACTGTCAACAAGGCAGGTCCTACAGGCCCTAGTTTCTACCTTCTTAACAACACTATCAACAAGGCAGGTCCTACAGGCCCTAGTTTCTACCTTCTTAACAGCACTGTCAACAAGGCAGGTCCTACAGGCCCTAGTTTCTACCTTCTTAACAACACTGTCAACAAGGCAGGTCCTACAGGCCCTAGTTTCTACCTTCTTAACAACACTATCAACAAGGCAGGTCCTTCAGGCCCTAGATTCTACCTTCTTAACAGCACTGTCAACAAGGCAGGTCCTACAGGCCCTAGTTTCTACCTTCTTAACAACACTGTCAACAAGGCAGGTCCTACAGGCCCTAGTTTCTACCTTCTTAACAACACTATCAACAAGGCAGGTCCTTCAGGCCCTAGATTCTACCTTCTTAACAGCACTGTCAACAAGGCAGGTCCTACAGGCCCTAGTTCTGTCCCACCTAGACTACTGTTCAGTCGTGTGGTCAGGTGCCACAGAGGGATATCGGAAAATTACAATTGGCTCAGAACAGGGCAGCATGACTGGCTTTTGGATGTACACAGAGAGCTAACATTAACAATATGCACGTCAATCTCTCCTGGCTCAAAGTAGAGAGAGATTGACTTCATCACTACTTGTTTTTGTAAGAAGTGTTGACATCCTGAATGCACCGAACTGTCTGTTTAAACTACTAGCACACAGCTCAGACACACATGCATATACCCCACAAGACATGCCACCAGAGGTCTCTTCAAAATCCCCAAGTCCAGAACAGACTATGGGAGGTACACAGTACTACATAGAGCCATGACTACATGGAACTCTATTCCACATCAGGTAACTGATGCAGCAGTAGAATCAGATTTAAATAACAGATAAAAATACACCTTAAGGAACAGCGGGGACTGTGAAGAGACACACACAGGTACAGACACATGATAATACACACACTCTACACACATGTACGTTGTATTGTATATATGTGGTAGTAGAGTAGTGGCCTGAAGGAACACACTAAATGTATTGGATAAAGTGTAATGTCATGTAATATTTTAAACTGTATATAACTGCCTTAATGTCGCTGGACCCCAGGAAGAGTAGCTGCTGCCTTGGCAGGAATGAATGGGGATCCATAATAAACCCCAGGGAGAGTAGCTGCTGCCTTGGCAGGAACTAATGGGGATCCATAATAAACCCCAGGAAGAGTAGCTGCTACCTTGGCAGGAATTAATGGGGATCCTTAATAAACCCCAGGGAGAGTAGCTGCTGCCTTGGCAGGAATGAATGGGGATCCATAATAAACCCCAGGGAGAGTAGCTGCTGCCTTGGCAGGAACTAATGGGGATCCATAATAAACCCCAGGAAGAGTAGCTGCTACCTTGGCAGGAATTAATGGGGATCCTTAATAAACCCCTGGAAGAGTAGCTGCTGCCTTGGCAGGAATTAATGGGGATCCTTAATAAACCCCAGGAAGAGTAGCTGCTGCCTTGGCAGGAATTAATGGGGATCCATAATAAACCCCAGGAAGAGTAGCTGCTACCTTGGCAGGAATTAATGGGGATCCTTAATAAACCCCAGGAAGAGTAGCTGCTGCCTTGGCAGGAATTAATGGGGATCCATAATAAACTCCAGGAAGAGTAGCTGCTACCTTGGCAGGAACTAATGGGGATCCATAATAAACCCCAGGAAGAGTAGCTGCTGCCTTGGCAGGAACTAATGGGGATCCATAATAAACCCCAGGAAGAGTAGCTGCTGCCTTGGCAGGAATTAATGGGGATCCATAATAAACCCCAGGAAGAGTAGCTGCTGCCTTGGCAGGAACTAATGGGGATCTTTAATAAATACAATAGAATGAAATGTTTTAGTTGCTGAGTTTGGGTCGTTTCCTTTCTACTTCCTGGTAACCTAGATATGGATCCTTGGTCATTGTTTTATTTAAACTCGGCAAGTCAGTTAAGAACAAATTCTTATTTACAATGAGGTAACCCGGATGATGCTGGGACAATTGTGCGCCACTCTCGTTTGTGATACAGCCTGGAATCGAACCAGGGTCTGTAGTGACGCCTCTAGCGCTGAAATGTAACCTAGATAGGGATCTGTAATATGAACTTCGATCAACACAATTATCCAGATATTAAAAATGATCTTCCTGACTTGAATAGAAACATCAGTAGCAGTGCAACACTCACAAACCCTCCTTTTAAAAATTTTCCCTCAGATGACCCCGATGACCTGATGGTGACCCGGAAGGGGAAGACCCAGCTGGAGAACTGGCAGGACGTCAGCTCCCTGGGTCTGTTGAACCTGGTCTACGACGTCACACCACCAGACTTTGTGGACCTGGTCATCACAGACCTGGGCATGATCCCGTGCACCTCAGTTCCTGTTGTTCTCAGGGTCAAAAACCTGGACCAGTAAGAGATGGAAGGGGAATGACACGGGGGGGTCTGGCTTAGAGTCGCAGACTGATGATGCATCTGACTTGATGTGGTGTTCTATAAGAAGCACTTGTGTTTGAGAATTGTAAGCTATCCTCTATATAGTGTACTTTATTAGGTCATAGGGTTCCAAAATGGGAGTGTACACTTATGTTCCGATGACCATTCTAGAATGCATGGACCTACCAAATACATTGTTTTAATTGTTAGTAGCGAGCTAGTGTTGATATTGGACCGGGTCTTTAGACTCTCCATTTGCTCAGTCTTTCTACATGCTAGGCTATATCCACTGTAACAGCTGGCCATAAAAAAAAGACTACAGAAGTGTTCTACACTGAGCAGGCATTCACACCTGCACTTTTGGCATGTAATAAATATCTGAAATGGCACATTATTTTTTTAAAACAAGAGTTTCCTGTGTGTTCTTTTGACAGTGTTGACGATAAAGGGTTTGGCCTGTGGGGTGGGGGGGTAGAAGGTATAGGGAACCGGTCCCACATAGCATCTCAGAGTAGGAGAGTTGACCTGGTATCTCTCCATACAATTGTATTCATTATGGTCTAAAAGACTAAACTGACTCTAAATCAGCACTCCTACTCAGCCTGTGGATACGGGCTTGATTCAAGGAAAATCTGAAACGGCAGACGTGGCAATGAAGTCCCAAGATTTCTGTTTTTGAGCGTTTTCACTCAAACCAATTAGATATTTCAAATAATGTTTTTTTTTTTTGCTGTAGGTGTGTATCCTAAATGCTGTATCCTCATTCAAACTACAGAAAAAACATTTGACCTGTTCTGATTTAATTAGGTACTGCTGTGGCTTAAAACGCCTATTATGAAGTTTTAGTCTTCGTGACCATGATTGGAACATACATTGAGTTCCAGTTTATGTTGAATATAATGCCGTCAGTGTGTAATAGAAAACACTGTTGGAAGAAGAGAGAATGTCTCTTTTTAAATGACTTTTCTTCAGTGTTCCATAACGTATCTATCGCAGAGAGGTTTTATTAGAGAGAGAGAGAGATCAAACACAACTAGTTTTCAATGAACTGCTCAATGGCGCAGAGGAAATTGGACAGATTGAGGTTTCTGGTCAGTACATAAGTCACCTGTGTGCCGTTCAGAATGGCTCTTCAGGTCGAGACACACACAACACAGCAAATCACTTGAGTCCGTGTATAACATCTTTAATTAAAGGTAAAATACAAAAAGGCAACCCATTTCAGTTTATAAACATCAATTCATCCTTAACCATGTATGAACAAGTCAACATTAGCGGTACTGTCTGCAAGCAATGTGTTTTGCTCATGTCTCCCTATAATGGGATTTTATCAAGTCGATATCTTGTCAGTTTTCCCAAACAATTACAATATCTTGTTGCTATTGCAATTTATATTGCACATTATATAGCTCCTACTACAAATGACTTATTCACATGCAAAGTAGATGACGTTACCTGCTTCAGTTATGGAGTGTTAGTTTTAGTAAACCATGACTGGAACGTAAATTGAGTTCCAGCTCATGTTGAACATAATGCCATGTTGATCGAGATAAATGGCTGCTAGCTGTACAACCATTGCAAAATTTGTGGCGATTACACACTGAGCATCGAAAACACTGTCAATTCTGACAGAGTGCCTTTCAAAGATAAGTCTTAAAACATGTCATATGGGCCTAGAGACCATCTCCTCTATCAACTGTCAGCATTATAACATTAACCCCTGAGACCATCCCTTCTATCAACAGTCCACTGTCAGCATTATAACATTAACCCCTGAGACCATCCCCTCTATCAACAGTCCACTGTCAGCATTATAACAATAACCCCTGAGACCATCTCCTCTATCAACAGTCCACTGTCAGCATTATAACATTAACCCCAGAGACCATCCCCTCTATCAACAGTCCACTGTCAGCATTATAACATTAACCCCTAGAGACCATCCCCTCTATCAACAGTCCACTGTCAGCATTATAACATTAACCCCAGAGACCATCCCCTCTATCAACAGTCCACTGTCAGCATTATAACATTAACCCCTGAGACCATCCCCTCTATCAACAGTCCACTGTCAGCATTATAACATTAACCCCAGAGACCATCCCCTCTATCAACAGTCCACTGTCAGCATTATAACATTAACCCCTGAGACCATCTCCTCTATCAACAGTCCACTGTCAGCATTATAACATTAACCCCAGAGACCATCCCCTCTATCAACAGGCCACTGTCAGCATTATAACATTAACCCCAGAGACCATCCCCTCTATCAACAGTCCACTGTCAGCATTATAACATTAACCCCAGAGACCATCCCCTCTATCAACAGTCCACTGTCAGCATTATAACATTAACCCCAGAGACCATCCCCTCTATCAACAGTCCACTGTCAGCATTATAACATTAACCCCAGAGACCATCCCCTCTATCAACAGTCCACTGTCAGCATTATAACATTAACCCCAGAGACCATCCCCTCTATCAACAGTCCACTGTCAGCATTATAACATTAACCCCTAGAGACCATCCCCTCTATCAACAGTCCACTGTCAGCATTATAACATTAACCCCAGAGACCATCCCCTCTATCAACAGTCCACTGTCAGCATTATAACATTAACCCCAGAGACCATCCCCTCTATCAACAGTCCACTGTCAGCATTATAACATTAACCCCAGAGACCATCCCCTCTATCAACAGTCCACTGTCAGCATTATAACATTAACCCCAGAGACCATCTCCTCTATCAACAGTCCACTGTCAGCATTATAACATTAACCCCAGAGACCATCTCCTCTATCAACAGTCCACTGTCAGCATTATAACATTAACCCCAGAGACCATCCCCTCTATCAACAGTCCACTGTCAGCATTATAACATTAACCCCAGAGACCATCTCTCTATCAACAGTCCACTGTCAGCATTATAACATTAACCCCAGAGACCATCCCCTCTATCAACAGTCCACTGTCAGCGTTATAACATTAACCCCAGAGACCATCCCCTCTATCAACAGTCCACTGTCAGCATTATAACATTAACCCCAGAGACCATCTCTCTATCAACAGTCCACTGTCAGCATTATAACATTAACCCCAGAGACCATCCCCTCTATCAACAGTCCACTGTCAGCATTATAACATTAACCCCAGAGACCATCCCCTCTATCAACAGTCCACTGTCAGCGTTATAACATTAACCCCTGAGACCATCCCCTCTATCAACAGTCCACTGTCAGCATTATAACATTAACCCCTGAGACCATCCCCTCTATCAACAGTCCACTGTCAGCATTATAACATTAACCCCTGAGACCATCCCCTCTATCAACAGTCCACTGTCAGCATTATAACATTAACCCCTGAGACCATCCCCTCTATCAACAGTCCACTGTCAGCATTATAACATTAACCCCAGAGACCATCCCCTCTATCAACAGTCCACTGTCAGCATTATAACATTAACCCCAGAGACCATCCCCTCTATCAACAGTCCACTGTCAGCATTATAACATTAACCCCAGAGACCATCCCCTCTATCAACAGCCCACTGTCAGCATTATAACATTAACCCCAGAGACCATCCCCTCTATCAACAGTCCACTGTCAGCATTATAACATTAACCCCAGAGACCATCCCCTCTATCAACAGTCCACTGTCAGCATTATAACATTAACCCCAGAGACCATCCCCTCTATCAACAGTCCACTGTCAGCATTATAACATTAACCCCAGAGACCATCCCCTCTATCAACAGTCCACTGTCAGCATTATAACATTAACCCCAGAGACCATCCCCTCTATCAACAGTCCACTGTCAGCATTATAACATTAACCCCAGAGACCATCCCCTCTATCAACAGTCCACTGTCAGCATTATAACATTAACCCCAGAGACCATCCCCTCTATCAACAGTCCACTGTCAGCATTATAACATTAACCCCAGAGACCATCCCCTCTATCAACAGTCCACTGTCAGCATTATAACATTAACCCCTGAGACCATCCCCTCTATCAACAGTCCACTGTCAGCATTATAACATTAACCCCAGAGACCATCCCCTCTATCAACAGTCCACTGTCAGCATTATAACATTAACCCCTGAGACCATTTCAATCAACAGTCCACTCAGCATTTCCCCTGCTGTTTCAGGTCAGTACCACTTGAAAATGTCCTAGGACTAGGCCTCAGACCAGGGGCTCGGGTACAACCTCAGACTGATATGGCCTTGCGTCTTTGGGTGACCCATAGCAGGATGGAGACCAGGACCGTGGATCCCGCTAGAGGCCCGAACACCTGGATTATAGGAAACTCTCCCTGCCAACAACACACAGACAACAACACACAGACAACAACACACAGACAACAACACACAGACAACAACACACAGACAACAACATACAGACAACAACAATTTAATTTTGTGCAATAGCAGTTATTTTTTCTTTTGAAGGGTTTCATATGACCATAGCAGTTATTAAGTTTGAACAGGCTGTGAGTTTGTTTACTTTGGCCGTTCATACTTGCGTTGTCTTCAACAATCAGTGACGGAATGTGGATATTAATGAATAAGCTATTGTTTGTTTTTTTATGTGATGCAACTTATCGCCATTGTCCCAAAAAATAATAATATAACATTTTGTAAGAATATTTTCCAATAAATGACAGGGAGGCTGTGTTGTAGTAGTAACTGACCTCTCGACGACACTTGTATCCACGGAAGTCCTCCACGCAGCTACATTGAAAGAAGCCCGGACCGTATGGTACACAGAGAGAATTCTCAGGGCAGTTCAACGCTGTAGAAGCAAAGTTATGGGGTGAGAAGAAGCATATAAGATACTGTATAAACTGTCAGTTATAAAGACTGATGCCAGTTCACTGTATATAGAATCACAGCTAAAGTGGTAGCCATTTAAAAAAAAATAATAGTTTCCCAAATGAAGTTAAACTAGAAATAAGGATTGTTTGTTTACTCAACAAAACAATGTCACATAGCAGAAAACCGTAACGGTAAGTGACCCGACTTACACAAATAATCAGTCTGGTTACAGATGTCTTTCTGTCCTTCACAAAAATGAGTTTCCCCTTTGACCGTCACCTTATCCCATGATGCATTGCCTCCTGGACAGACCAGGTTGGCAGGCAGAATCCTTACAGGTCGAAAGAAGAAAACAATAGTATTTTTAGAACTCCAAGACCAAATTGCTTTGGATCAGAGCTACTGAAGTGCCCAGTCCCTGAGAGTACAGTACAGGAGAGATTTAGCAATAGTGTTATTGGCAAACATTGATGGACAGTAAAATGTGTATTATAATTTACAGCTCAGTTATAATAATTATGGCATTGTGCTTACAGGTTAGCTAACTGGATAAAGCCTTCAAACAGTGAATCGTCCAGGTTTACAATGGGGTTCAGTGAGAGATCTCTGCAAAGTCAAGAGAGAGAAAACAGAAGTTAACGCAGCACATAGTAACACACTGATAATTTATGTCAATGTGAACGGTCTGTTTTTTCATACATTGTTGTAGCGTTGAATGCATCTCGAAGGTCTTCAACACGGCTTAGGGAACAGTTTGATAGGTCCAACCTGAGGGAAACGTAAAGAGTGTGACTAATACATGTTGATTAGGGCACAGACAGTATAAACAAAAAAAACTATGACAGATACTGGCTACAAGACAAGTCATCAGTTGGTACATTTAAAAATATATATTTTACCTTTATTTATACAGGTTTTTCTCATTGACAGAACATCTATTTTCCAATCGTTTTTGGATGTTACTAAATGTTATTACACAAAGTATTTGTCCTCTATGTGCAATTCAGTAGGACCACCAGATTATCAACTGCAAAAGGTTACAAAACAAATGCTTTTCAAAGCACAACATCTACTTCCTACCCGATGACGTGGTCAGCATCCCTGACGTTTTCTTTTCGCAGCAGGCAGCAGCGGCCATCAATCAAACCCGCAGACGCGGAACAGAACTGGCTCACAGCAGTGCCGTTCTGGACTGTCCCGTTGCAGAGATGGCACAGGCCCACCTGTTGTTGTTGTTGTGGACCACAAATACACAACACGGAGCTATTCACAACGCCTTTATCAACAAGCCTGTAGCCTAGCCTAGCAACAATAGCTTTCTACAACAAATGCTTCAGAAAAAAACTATTTTACAGGCAACTATTGACCAATACTAAAGCTTCAAGCGACAAATCAAATTGTATTTGTCACATGCGCCGAATACAATACAGTGAAATGCTTACTTACAAGCCCTTAACCAACAATGCAGTTCAATCTCAGTGAGTGTGTAGCATGCAGGCTAGCAGCAGACAGTTACAATGAAACAACGTTGAGTGTAGCGTAGCAGTTACAATGTAACAACACAGTGTAGTAACATAATTACAATGTAACACATCCGAGTGTATAAACAACGTAACAACTCTACTCAAGAGTGTAGAAACAGTTAACTACAATGTAACAACGAGTGTAGCCTAGCATCAGCAGTAACAATTTAACAGATCTGATATGACACTGAACAGCATTGCCTATAGACCGCAAGCAGACCCTTACCTGTAACCCAGTCAGTTGATAACCACCAGAGAAACAGAAATGAATGAACAACAAGACCACTGCTGCGTTCTGCTGGCTGTGTCCAGCGGTCATTTTCGACGGCGCAAGTCACATGACCGGAACGTATGCGACTGTAAGCGAGTGAATCACGGCCGTGTCCCGATAGTCTCGTCTCCTTGCCTCGTTTCCTTTTCCCCCTTGATTGGTGCTCGATTTGAATAGATTAAAAAAACACTATGGTAGACTGATATATAAATAAATAAAGGTAAAATGCCGTTCAAAAAGATCGTATGTTTTTGCTTTTAGACCTAATATTCTTTCTGTTCAGATTAATGATCAGTTAGAGACAAGAGAATTAAAAAGGAAACCATAAGTGTTTGAACGCAGACAGTGCTTCATGATGTTACAATTTGCGCAACATTTTTAGCATACCTAAAATGCAGCCTATAGATTGAAGATTTTATATTTAACCTTTATCTAAACTAGGCAAGTCAGTTAAGAACACATTCTTATTTACAATAACGGCCTACCGGGGAACAGTGCGTTAACTGCCTTGTTCAGGGGCAGAACGACAGATTGTTACCCTTGTCAGCTCGGGAATTCAAAATAGCGATCTTTCGGTTACTGGCTCGAACGCTATAACCACTAGACTACCTGCCGCTCCATGCATCTCAAAGAGAGAGCCTATTAGACTGTAGTAGTCTATTAAATATGTTGTATTATTAATTGCCTATATTTATTTGTTCCTTGCCTTTCAAGACAAACAAAATGCACAGGTTTACATGGCCAATTTAAAAAAAAAATGAAATTCACAAAATAATTTACAATTTTTTATAATGCTGATATTAAGGAAAACATTTCAATTGGTTTTGGAAGTTGTCTGGACTGCTCAAATGCACGGTCATCTGACCATCCCGACTCTCAGGAAAGCACTATCACAGAACAGGGGTCAGAATACAAGAGGAAATCATTTACCTAAGGATTTTTTTTGCATTCTGTTAGAAAATATCACATATTTTATGTATGTGTGGCCTAAACCCCAAAGTAAGTTAATCATTTTTTACGTGAATTCATTTAAAAGTAGGAATACAATTGTTTTGCAATGTTTGAAATAAATGTGGTCCCCTCTCTCAGAAATGGTTTGGACCGGAGGAGTGTTGCAACGCTTCTTAAAGATCTACTTGATGCCCATTAGATACATTATTGCTGGACGGCTACAATGTATCCCGTTTTCGTGGATTAGTTACAAGTGTGTTTTCTCGAACCGCTTGCTCGCCATGGTAAACTATTTAGGAGAACTTCAAGACACAGAAAGAGTTACAAAAAAATATATAGGCTACAACACATCTGTGCTTGTTTTCTCTCTCTCAGTCGTTTGTACCATTTAGGGCAGTGACCGGGGGGTTTGCAGGAGCAAACTGCGTCTTTTTATCCGAAAGTTCTAATGATTACGCAAGTGAAGGGAATTGCCGGCACGAATTGGACAACGGATTGCTGTAACAGGGCCAACGGTGAATGTTTTTTTTTTACCTCTACACACAGAGTCGACGAATAAATTGAATTGTGCTGCCAACAATGAAGGTGGAATGACCTAAATCTGCAACATGACTGCTACGGGGATGCTAGTGGGAAAAGTTTAGAGTACTGACGTGGGAAAAGTTGTCTACTAATCCAGTACAAGTACAGCAGGAATTGTTGGATAAAGAACATTTAAAAAAATTCTTCGTTGCCTCGGATTGAACAACGCACATTAACACTGTGGGTTGCCCGAGTAAGAGCGGAGGAGTGCAAGACTACTTTCTTCTTCAAATGATTGTAGTCATCACCAAGCAATCGCGTAGACTTTCTCTTCAATAATTTTTTTCTTCTTTTTTCTTCATCTTAAATAGTGCATCTCTCGTCCAGTGGGCCATCTGAAATCTAAAATGCATTTCTCCATTCCCGAAACGGAGGTTCGTTCGGGAGAACATGGATCAAAATATGTGGTGAGTTCCAGGACTGATTTTGTTGGTCTGTTTACGACGTACAGTTATTTTACTGCAGATTCCTAGAATGTGAAATCCATTGCAGGGACACCCCCCCCCCCCCCCCTTTACATCACAGGAGGTTGGTGGCACCTTAATTGGGGAGGACTTGCTCTTGGTAATAGCATGAGCGGAATTGGTGGAATGGTTGCCCCCAGGTCTACCCCATTCATAGAGCTAAGCCAATTGATGATAGTGTCTTCTGACTGGGGGAGTTTTAAGTGCCCGATGTTTGCTCTAAACATTAACATGTAACGTTACCGCTTAACATACTCCTTTTGGAAACGTAAGAAACTGATCTTTCATATCAGCAAGAAACAATTTTCAAAAAACAAAAGGGGAAATTCCTACACCTTTTTTTTTACAGGGTTAGGGTTAGTGTTCCCACACGGCCATATGTCCATGCTACAGAGCTTGTTTACAGAAGACAGACTGAATACAGAGGCCATCACATGTGCTATTAGCTATCTAGCATGCTCTGAACTAGAGGTCGACCGATTTTATGATTTTTCAACGCCGATACCGATTATTGGAGGACCAAAAGAGCCGATACCGACTAATCGGCCGTTTTTTTTTTATGTATTTTTTATTTTTATTTTTTTATTTAATTTATTTTTTGTAATAATGACAATTACAACAATACTGAATGAACACTTATTTTAACTTAATATAATACATCAATAAAATCAATTTAGCCTCAAGTAAATAATGAAACATGTTCAATTTGGTTTAAATAATGCAAAAACAAAGTGTTGGAGAAGAAAGTAAAAGTGCAATATGTGCCATGTAAGAAAGCTAACGTTTCAGTTCCTTGCTCAGAACATGAGAACATATGAAAGCTGGTGGTTCCTTTTAACATGAGTCTTCAATATTCCCAGCTAAGAAGTTTTAGGTTGTAGTTATTATACGAATTATAGGACTATTTCCCTCTATACCATTTGTATTTCATTAACCTTTGACTATTGGATGTTCTTATAGGCACTTTAGTATTGCCAGTGTAACAGTATAGCTTCCGTCCCTCTCCTCGCTCCTCCCTGGGCTCGAACCAGCAACACAACGACAACAGCCACCATCGAAGCAGCGTTACCCATGCAGAGCAAGGGGAACAACTACTAGAAGGCTCAGAGCGAGTGACGTTTGAAATGCTATTAGCGGGCGCTAACTAGCTAGCCATTTCACTTCGGTTACACCAGCCTCATCTCGGGAGTTGATAGGCTTGAAGTCATAAACGGCGCAATGCTTGACGCACAACGAAGAGCTGCTGGCAAAACGCACGAAAGTGCTGTTTGAAAATGTTTACGTGCCTGCTTCTGCATACCACCGCTCAGTCAGATACTTAGATACTTGTATGCTTGTATGCTCAGTCAGATTATATGCAACGCAGGACACGTTAGATAATATCATCAACCATGTGTAGTTAACTAGTGGTTATGATTGATTGTTTTTTATAAGATAAGTTTAATGCTAGCTAGCAACTTACCTTGGCTTACTGCATTCGCGTAACAGGCAGTCTCCTTGTGGAGTGCAACAAGAGAGAGGCAGGTCGTTATTGCGTTGGACTAGTTAACTGTAAGGTTGCAAGATTGGATCCCCCGAGCTGACAAGGTGAAAATCTGTCGTTTTGCCCCTGAACAAGGCAGTTAACCCACCTAGGCCGTCATTGAAAATAAGAATGTGTTCTTTTTTATATATATATATATATATGTAACGGATGTGAAATGGCTAGCTAGTTAGCGGGTACGCGCTACTAGCGTTTCAATCAGTTACGTCACTTGCTCTGAAACCTAGAAGTAGTGTTGCACCTTGCTCTGCAAGGGCCGCGGCTTTTGTGGAGCGATGGGTAACGACGCTTCGTGGGTGACTGTTGTCGATGTGTGCAGAGGGTCCCTGGTTCGCGCCCGGGTCGGGGCGAGGGGACGGTCTACAGTTATACTGTTACATTGATGCTGTTGACCCGGATCACTGGTTGCTGCGGAAAAGGAGGAGGTTGAAAGGGGGGTGAGTGTAACGGATGTGAAATGGCTAGCTAGTTAGCGGGTACGCGCTACTAGCGTTTCAATCAGTTACGTCACTTGCTCTGAAACCTAGAAGTAGTGTTGCACCTTGCTCTGCAAGGGCCGCGGCTTTTGTGGAGCGATGGGTAACGACGCTTCGTGGGTGACTGTTGTCGATGTGTGCAGAGGGTCCCTGGTTCGCGCCCGGGTCGGGGCGAGGGGACGGTCTACAGTTATACTGTTACATTGATGCTGTTGACCCGGATCACTGGTTGCTGCGGAAAAGGAGGAGGTTGAAAGGGGGGTGAGTGTAACGGATGTGAAATGGCTAGCTAGTTAGCGGGTACGCGCTACTAGCGTTTCAATCAGTTACGTCACTTGCTCTGAAACCTAGAAGTAGTGTTGCACCTTGCTCTGCAAGGGCCGCGGCTTTTGTGGAGTGATGGGTAACGACGCTTCGTGGGTGACTGTTGTCGATGTGTGCAGAGGGTCCCTGGTTCGCGAGGGGACGGTCTAAAGTTATACTGTTACATATATATATATATATTTTTTTAATTTTACCCCCTTTTCTCCCCAATTTTGTGGTATCCAATTGTTAGTAATTACTATCTTGTCTCATCGCTACAACTCCCGTACGGGCTCGGGAGAGACGAAGGTCGAAAGCCATGTGTCCTCCGAAACACAACCCAACCAAGCCGCACTGCTTCTTAACACAGCGCGCCTCCAACCCGGAAGCCAGCCGCACCAATGTGTCGGAGGAAACACCTTGCAGCTGGCTACCTTGGTTAGCGCGCACTGCGCCCGGCCCGCCACAGGAGTCGCTGGTGCGCGATGAGACAAGGATATCCCTACCGGCCATTGTGGTGGACAATGGTGTTCCATGAAGAAAGGACATATATATATATTTATATATTTTTTAATTCAGTCTTGTGTGTATCTATCAATCTATACTGTGTGCGTGTGTGTTTTTATTTTTTCAATTATAAAAGTTATATATTGGAAAGACACAAATTACATACTTCATATTCTTTTATATGTATGTATGTGTTTATAATAAACATATAAAAATATATAAAACTTATTTTCTGCTGTGCCGCTGTTGGCTGATTGGATGCCTTTCCCCCTTTTGAAGTGAAGGGGAAAATTGATGGCATACAGTAGCTTCACCTTTTTAACGATCAACAACCTGGCAACCCCATCACCTTTTTAACAATCAACGACCTGGCAACCCCATCACCTTTTTAACAATCATCGACCTGGCAACCCCATCACCTTTTTAACAATCATCGACCTGGCAACCCCATCACCTTTTAAAAAATCATCGACCTGGCAACCCCATCACCTTTTTAACAATCATCGACCTGGCAACCCCATCACCTTTTTAACAATCATCGACCTGGCAACCCCATCACCTTTTTAACAATCATCGACCTGGCAACCCCATCACCTTTTTAAAAATCATCGACCTGGCAACCACATCACCTTTTTAACAATCATCGACCTGGCAACCCCATCACCTTTTTAACAATCATCAACCTGGCAACCACATCACCTTTTTAACAATCATCGACCTGGCAACCCCATCAGTTGAGACTTCAGGTCTGTTTTGAAATCCTCTGCCTGAAAGTGCTGGCTACAAACATGGACATTTCAGATCTTTTTCCACTAGAGTATTCACAACATAGGCAGCATCTTTATTGCCGCCTAGCCACTGTCGGCTCTGAGGATAATCGCCGGCAGGTAACTGATGAAATGTTGCCCCAGCAGACTGTGCTTGCTTGTAGTTTGCACATCCAGGTACTGGGCACCACAACATGAGTAACTCGCAAGCTGATATTCTATGAACCAGTGGCAGGTCCAGTGAGTAACGTGAGCTATTCTCGACTGGATGCACCTCAACAAATCGCTATCTACTTCCCCAGAGTCAGATGAACTTGTGCATACCATTATTTTATTTTTAAGTCTCTGCATGCAGTCTGAAGGACGTTGCTAGCTAGCGCAATTGCTAACTAGCATTAGCGCAATGAGATACCCATAGACTTCCAGTCATTGTGCTAACGCTAGTTAGCAATGGCCTTTCGAAACTACCTCTAACTTCCTTCATACTGGACACAGAGCCATAAAACTTATATCCACAAGTTCATCTGACTCTGGGGAAGTAGATAAAGGGCACCATTGTCAAAATCAGGAAGTATCCCTTTTAAGATCCAGCTAAGTGAAACAACCACATCACAGTCATAGTAACACTTCACACCGACATCATCGTGGCACAAAATAGTACGCAGCGTCATCTGGATATGTATGTAACGGTTCGAACACACCGACTGCGTCATTGCATCACTGCTGCATAACATTTTGCGCAGCTAGGCAACTATACTGATGCAGGTACCTTTTGCAGATGGTCGCATGCGGTTGGACACATGGAGGAGAGAATAATTTTCGCAGTATCTTCAAAACCGTGTCTTTTTGACACAACTGCTGACAGCTACAGGGACATAAACACAGAAAATGCTGCTTGGAGACAAGTGTTCACGATAGTAGGATTGCCAGGTCAGTTTAGTGGTGAGCTTGTGCTAGATGTGGCTAGTTAGCGTTAGCTAGCTAGCTAACCTAGCCAATGAGGTGGTCGTTGGTCTCATTGTTGAAAGAGCCTACTCTGCCTATCTTTACTATTTATTATTGCATTTCGCTCCAAAACTGCATTTGAGGGAAATTATATTATAGGCTCTCACAATTAATTTGAGGATGTCATCGAATAAATAATATACTTGGCAAATAAATTTATAAAAAATGTAAAGAAAATATGCAATCAAACTGTTTTTATGTAATCACACATTTTTACTGAATGTGTGTGCAAAAAAAAATCTACATTCATATTTTTCTACTTTCTGTCAAGTCCACTCATACAATTTGATGCATACGTTCGATTTATCGAACGTATGCACCACACAGAACGCACTGCAACTGCCTCTGCAACGCAATGCTGCAAGGCAAATGCAGCGTTCCATTGGAAATTAATGTACTTCTGGTGTATCGAAACGCAATGACGCAGTCGGTGTGTTCAAAGCGTAACGGTTCAACAGTCACCTTCTGCTACTATTTCTGTCAAGCCGTTTACACATACAGTTTGACACGTACGTGTGATAAATCCTAATGTACGCACCGCACAGAACGCACTGCAACTGCCTCTGCAACGCAATGCTGCAAGGCAAACGCATCGTTTTCATTGGAAATTAACGTAATTCCGGTGTACCAAAAAAAAATGCAATGACGCTGTTGGTGTGATAGAAGCGTAAGAAAATGTTCCCTCGGTGCTAGTAGGAAAATACACAGTCACTGTCTCAGATGTAGCCTGAGGCAAAACGACTGTCTGTTGACAGCGGAGGGAACGGAGCAACACTGGAGTAAAGATTGCTGATTTTATAAAGGTCATTAAAGGTCTCCAGCTGCTGATGAGGCACGGATAGACAGGTTTCAACCATTAACCACGAGCGAGTAGTGTAGCAGAGAGCGGGAGAGAGCAACGTTCAAGGGGTAACGCTAACTGTCGTTAAGGAAATGCACCAACTTAGAGTACTTACCAGCATCTCATGGAAAGGAAGTCTTTTTTATTTTTTATTTTTTAAGAATGGGTACTTTTTCAACAACTCTGTGTGTGTTTGAGTGGAGGGGGGGGGGGGTGTAGAGAACAGCAGATGGTGGAAAATTCAGGCAGGGTTTTGGGGGGTGGGGGGCGTTAAAGGAGTCAGTCTTACTGTAACTGTTTCCTTTGTAGTAGAGGCCTATCTGTAGTCTGACTACAGTGAGTTTTGTGTCACTGTGACACTGTTTAACGGAGCAACAGGAATAGACTGGGCTGAGTCCACAATGGCACCCTATTCCCTTTTTATAGTGCACTACTTTTGTTGACCAGGGCCCATAGGGCTCCAGATTTTTAAAAGTAGTAACACTGTAGGGAATCGGGTGCTTATGGGCCCTGGTCTAAAGTAGTGCACTATGAAGGGAATAGGCCTCTGGTCTAAAGTAGTGCACTATAAAGGGAATAGGGCTCTGGTCTAAAGTAGTGCACTATGAAGGGAATAGGGCTCTGGTCTAAAGTAGTGCACTATAAAGGGAATAGGGCCCTGGTCTAAAGTAGTGCACTATGAAGGGAATAGGGCTCTGGTCTAAAGTAGTACACTATGTTGGGAATAGGGTGCCATTGGGGACGCATGTCAGTCCACTGTATGTTCAATGAACTATTGATGCACTTCCAAAACACATCATACTGTGCCACTTTCTGGATTTTCAAAGTTCTAAGTCTAGAACTTGATAGCTGACATGTAAAACATTTTGGGACTGTATCAACAGTAGACTAATGAAACAAATACCAAAATATATTTCTCCTTTTAAAACTGAGGGATTGTCTGTGTACCTTGGAGCCAGCAGAATGTGCAGTGTCCGCACCACACATAACACAGCACAGTACAGGGGCTTTAGGAAAACAAAGACTGCATTTTAAATGGCGGAATTCCTTTGTGAGCAAAAACCTTTCTTTCTTTGACAGTTCTCACTTCCTGTGGTTTGGGAATGGTCAACAGTCTTCCTGTGTAGTTAATATGGTCTGTACTGAACTATGGTTAAAACAATGCATTTATTCAGACCCCTTCACTTTTTCCATGTTTTGTTACTTTACAGCCTTATTCTAAAATTGATTAAATAATTTTTTTTTCTAACAGTCTACACCCAATATCCCATAATCCCATAATGACCAAGCCAAAACAGTTAAAACATTTTTTTTTTTAATGAAAATGTATTAAAAATAAACAACATAGGTATTCAGACCTGTTGGAGACCACCTGTGGTAAATTCAATTGATTGGACATGATTTGTAAAGGCACACACCTGTCTATATAAGGCCCCACAGTTGACAGTGCATGTCAGAGCAAAAACCAAGCCATGAGGTCAGAGGAATCGCCCGTAGAGCTCAGAGACAGGATTGTGTCGAGGCACAGATTTGGGGCAGAGTACTAAAAAATGTCTGCTGCGTTGAAGGTCCCCAAGAACACACTGGGCTCCGTCATTCTTAAATGGAAGAAGTTTGGAACCGCCAAGACTCTTCCTAGAGCTGGCCACCCGGACAAACTGAGCAATCGGGGGGAAAAGGGCATTGGTCAGGGAAGGACAACCATCTCTGCAGCACTCCACCAATCAGGCCTTTATGGTAGAGTGGCCAGACAGAAGCCACTCCTCAGTAAAAGGCACATGACAGCCCGCTTGGAGTTTGCCAAAATGCACCTAAAGACTCTCAGACCATGAGAAACAAGATTCTCTGGTCTGATGAAACCAAGATTGAACACTTTGGCCTGAAAACCAAGGGTCCCGTCTGGAGGAAACCTGGCACCATCCCTACGGTGAAGCATGGCGGTGGCAGTATCATGCTGTGGGGATGTTTTTCAGCAGCAGAGACTGGAAGACTAGTCAGGATCGAGGGAAAGAAGAACGGAGCAAAGTACAGAGAGATCCATGATGAAAACCTGCTCAGGACCTCAGACTGGTGCAAAGGTTCACCTTCCAACAGGACAACAACCCTAAGCACACAGCCAAGACAACGCAGGAGTGGCTTCGGGACAAGTCTCTGAATGTCCTTCAGTAACCAAGCCAGAGCCCGGACTTGAACCCGATCGAACATCACTGGAGAGACCTGAAAATAGCTGTTCAGCGACCCTCCCCATCCTACCTGACAGAGCTTGAGAGGATATGTGAAGAAGAATAGGAGAAACTCCTTAAATACAGGTGTTCCACGCTTGTAGAGCCAAGAAGACTCTGCTGTAATCACTGCTAAAGGTGTTTCAAAAAAGTACTGAGTCAAGGGTCTGAATACTTATGTAAATGTGATAGTTTCGTTTTTTTTACTGAAATATCTAAACATCTTTTCACTTCGTCATTATGGGCTATTGTGTGTGTAGATTTGGGGGGGATGGACGATGTAATCCATTTTAGAACAAGGCTGTAACGTAACAAAGTGGAAAAAGTCAAGGGGTCTGAATGCTTTCCGAGCGCACTGTATTTCTATGCTGATGAACTAGTGCAGAGTGGAAGGGAGACTGTGTGTACAGTAATTGATAGTGTGTGTGTGTGTGTGTGTGTACAGTAATTGATAGTGTGTGGCAGATTGAAACATGTCTTATAGAAAATGCTTTGATATCATCTGTTGGGTATACTTACTGTGAGGTTCCAGTGTATATGTAGATAAATGCCTTGTCCCTCCACGTGTCTTCTTTCTTTAGACATACATCACATTCCAATGTGAATACCTAGTAATATCCTTTTGGGCATAGGCTAGTTCAATAAACACATTCTGAGAACAACTAGTTTCCATGCTTGTGACCTTGTTCCCGAAAAACATAAAGTGAACTGGGTGTAGACTTCAATGTGTTGTTAATTGCCACAATAAGCTTGCATGTGTTGTGTAACTTTTTGAAGACTGCAATTCCTATGAACGTCTAGTTCTGGCCCTCTCTTGGTCTATATTGGTGGTGAGGGGGGGAGGATTGCTTAATGTCCAAACCTCAATTTCATACAAAGGGGATTTACAGCATTAGAAAAAAAGCACAACAGGATTTTAACACCCACCATCTCCGACTGTTCTGAAGTTACTTCTGTCATTAGGAAACAGGAGAAAATAAACATTCCTGAAACATGTCTTTTGTTGAAAGGTCATTTTGAACTCTGAGAATTTTAAGATAGCCAATATGGGTGCAATCAGTTATTTTCAATTTGACTTTTCTTTAAAAAAAAAATATTATTTTTTAAATACTATAAATTATAGTACTCTACATCCGACTTGAACAAAACCTCTGCTTAACAATGATATGAGATATCCACAAATAGTAAAAAGCCGCCTACAGACCCCCCCCCCCCCCCCCACCACCACCACACCACACCACAAGCCCCAATGGCCATTAAAGAGAATCAGTTCTCTGTTTGATAAGTAGTATGAGGCTGTGGCTTTGAGTATTGTTCATTCATACGATGTAATGTATTCACAGTGAATTTGGTAATAGTCCCCCCCCCCCCGGTTCAGTGAAAATAGTGAGGAGGTGAGGTCGACCTCGAGTGAGGAGTAGAGGTCGACCTCGAGTGAGGAGTAGAGGTCGACCTCGAGTGAGGAGTAGAGGTCGAGTGAGGAGTAGAGGTCGACCTCGAGTGAGGAGTAGAGGTCGACCTCGAGTGAGGAGTAGAGGTCGACCTCGAGTGAGGAGGTGAGGTCGACCTCGAGTGAGGAGTAGAGGTCGACCTCGAGTGAGGAGTAGAGGTCGACCTCGAGTGAGGAGTAGAGGTCGACCTCGAGTGAGGAGTAGAGGTCGACCTCGAGTGAGGAGTAGAGGTCGACCTCGAGTGAGGAGTAGAGGTCGACCTCGAGTGAGGAGTAGAGGTCGACCTCGAGTGAGGAGTAGAGGTCGACCTCGAGTGAGGAGGTGAAGTCAAGAACTGTATTCAGGGTTCCCTCAAACGTAGCTTTAAGCTTTGTTTTACTGTTGACAGTTACAGCTGATTCCGGGATTGGATATCGATTCACTCTCCTTAAATACACTGCGTGTACAAAACATTAAGAACACCTTCCTAATATTGAGTTACACTCCCCCCTCTTATGCCCTCAGAACAGCCTCAATTTGTCGGGGCATGGACTCTACAAACTGTCGAATGCGTTACTCAGGGATGCTGGCCCATGTTGACTCAAATACTTCCCACAGTTTTGTCACGTTGGCTGGATGTCCTTTGGATGGTGAACCATTCTTGATTCACACAGGAAAGTGTTGAGTGTGAAAAACTCAGCAGCGTTGCAGTTCTTGACACACACAAACCGGTGCGCCTGGCACCTACTACCATATCCTGTTCAAAGGCACTTAAATCCTTTCTTGCCCATTCACTCTCTGAATGGCACACGTACACAATCCATGTCTCAAGGCTTAAAAATCCTTCTTTAACCTGTCTCCTTCCCTTCATCTACTCTGATTTTGGAAGTGGATTTAACTAGTGACCTAAGTTATCATAGGAAGAGTGCTGAGGAGTATTTCTGTCTGTAATAAAGCCCCTTTGTGAGGGGAAAAACTCATTCTGATTGGCTGGGCCTGGTTCCCCAGTGGGTGGGCCTATGCCCTCCCAGGCCCACCCATGGCTGTGCCCCTGCCCCGTCATGTGAAACCCATAGATTAGGTTCTAATTTTATTTCTTTAAATTGACTGATTTTCCTTCTATGAACTGTAACTCAGAAAAATCTTTAGAAATTGTTGCATTTTTATATTTTTGTTCAGTATAGCTGGCTAGCTGAACTATACTAGTTTTCGTCCTCAATTGCCAAACTTAATAAATACTGCACCCTCAACTTCAAAACTCCTCTGCTACAATCGTGTAACTAATACATTTGCTGGAAAGAATCAAATCAAATCAAATCAAATTTTATTAGTCACATACACATGGTTAGCAGATGTTAATGCGAGTGTAGCGAAATGCTTGTGCTTCTTGTTCCGACAATGCAGTAATAACCAACAAGTAATCTAACCTAACAATTCCACAACTACTACCTTATACACACACAAGTGTAAAGGGATAAAGAATATGTACATAAAGATATATGAATGAGTGGTGGTACAGAACGGCATAGGCAAGATGCAGTAGATGGTATAGAGTACGGTATATACATATGAGATGAGTACTGTAGGGTATGTAAACATAAAGTGGCATAGTTTAAAGTGGCTAGTGGTACATGTATTACATAAAGATGGCAAGATGCAGTAGATGATATAGAGTACAGTATATACATATGAGATGGGTAATGTAGGGTATGTAAACATTATATTAAGTGGCATTGTTTAAAGTGGCTAGTGGTACATTTTTACATAATTTCCATCAATTCCCATTTTTAAAGTGGCTGGAAACTTGGGGAAGTAATTTTATTGTTTTGTTGAATAATCATGACTGGTTGGAGATATGTGGTAAGACAATGGTGGAGTAGGATATCATCACTACTTAGCGCGGATCCAAGTTATTATACTGTATGTATACTACCCTTAACCTTTTGTTTTCAACTGACTCATATTTGTTAATCAAATCTTACTTTTTATATAATGAGTCATCCAGGAATGTCACGAGTTAATTTACTCAAGAAAAATAGCAACTCTACAGAGCTCAATGACTACAATGAATGGCTCAATTACTTTTGGACACGACTGCGGAGCTCCTACTCCTCACTATTGAAGTCGCTTGAATTTTTCGTCCATAAAGTAGTGTGAAAGTACCACGGTTTGACCACTAGATGCCGCTGTTATCAATTGTTCAGTGTTTATTAAATGGATCACGTTTTTTCTTTTACAAAAACCAATAACCAATGATGAAAATAAATTGCCAGTCCTCCACTGAAAGCAATTCACTTTGTCCTTCTCGTAGGCTTAATCTGTGTCCAGGAAACGCCCACCACCCCCCCCCCCCCATGTGTGTGGTTCAGAAAAGGTCTGGGTTAGTTAGATCATTCCTGGTGAACAAGCAAACCATTAGGCTACAGCTGTTCTAATGGTGTCAGTGTTATGGTCTCTAAGGTTCTAACTAATCCAGACACACAACATGTCTATATATATATGTTTTCTAATAATTTGATTGAAAAACATAACTGCCATGGAATGGTCTATAATGGTATTATTTATTAGGGTTGCCACAACATTTTTAGTCGTTAGTCCAATTTCTGCATCAAATCTCTGGGTTTATGAGAATTGCACCATAAGGGTAGTCGTCTCAGAGAGCTGCCACTATGTTGGACTATTAAAGGAGAGTTGGGTTGCTAAGCATTAGGTTGCTAAGAGAAATGAAAATCTTAATTGGCTACGTTTAGCATGCTATAGCAGATGCCTCAAGACTTTCAGTCAATGCGCTAATGCTAGTTAGCATTAGCTTGCTAAACCTGCCTTTTCGTACGAGGCATACAAATCCTATCCGCTAGTTCATCTGACTCTTGTGAAGTAAAGTGCTTTGTTGCCTAAATCCTGAAGTATCCCCTTTTTTTTTAAAGGGAAGGTTTTGCATGACATTAAATCATCCCCTGTATCCACATATTTACCAAGTGACCTAGTTTTCCTTGTTACATGTCATGCTTTTTCTTGGTGGTGTCCTAAATGGCACTCTGTCCCCTTTAATAGTGCACTACTTTTAACCAAAACCCTATGGGGCCCTGGTCAAACACAGGGCACTACATAGGGGATTACGGTGCCATTTGGGGCACACTGTCTTTTTTGTCTTGTCATCCTTCCTGCATGGACATTTTTAGTTCTGCCTACATGTGCATATTTTGCTGTTCTTTCATTCTACAGTGTGCTTCTGTGTTTTTAGATTTGGTTAAGTTCCAGCTGTAGCCTGGAGAAAGCAACCACCAGCATCATTTCACACAGGTTTTTTTTAAAAATGTTTCTATAGATGACATGGCATCTTGTTGACTGTAACTATTCATGCTAGTGAGTGAACAGACTGGCAGGTAAACAGACGGACGGAATCTTATGGTAATTAGTTTGCAGGCTATAGTTTATAATTTAGTCTAGTTTACAGTCTGGTCTATAGTTTAGTCTGTAGTTTATAGTTTACAGTATATAGTGTAGTTTACAGTCTATAGTTTAGTCTAGTTTACAGTCTATATTTTATAGTGTAGTTTACAGTGTAGTCTATAGTTCAAAGTGTTAACTGAGCCTTCTTGTCTTTGACTTTCAAACAGGAAACTCTTCCTGCCAATGAATGTTCTTCCTCTTATCCCTGGCCAACACTGCTCTTCAACACACACTGCTCTTCAACACACACTGCTCCTCTAGACACACTGCTCCTCTAGACACACTGCTCCTCTAGAGACACACTGCTCCTCTAGACACACACTGCTCCTCTAGACACACACTGCTCCTCTAGACACACACTGCTCCTCTAGACACACACTGCTCCTCTAGAGACACACTGCTCCTCTAGACACACTGCTCCTCTAGACACACTGCTCCTCTAGACACACTGCTCCTCTAGACACACACTGCTCCTCTAGACACACTGCTCCTCTAGACACACTGCTCCTCTAGACACACACTGCTCCTCTAGACACACTGCTCTTCAACACACACTGCTCCTCTAGACACACTGCTCCTCTAGACACACTGCTCCTCTAGACACACTGCTCCTCTAGAGACACTGCTCCTCTAGACACACTGCTCCTCTAGACACACAATGCTCCTCTAGACACACACTGCTCCTCTAGACACACTGCTCCTCTAGACACACTGCTCCTCTAGACACACTGCTCCTCTAGAGACACACTGCTCCTCTAGACACACACTGCTCCTCTAGAGACACACTGCTCCTCTAGACACACTGCTCCTCTAGAGACACACTGCTCCTCTAGACACACACTGCTCCTCTAGAGACACACTGCTCCTCTAGACACACTGCTCCTCTAGAGACACACTGCTCCTCTAGACACACACTGCTCCTCTAGACACACTGCTCCTCTAGACACACACTGCTCCTCTAGACACACTGCTCCTCTAGACACACTGCTCCTCTAGACACACTGCTCCTCTAGACACACTGCTCCTCTAGACACACTGCTCCTCTAGAGACACACTGCTCCTCTAGAGACACACTGCTCCTCTAGACACACTGCTCCTCTAGACACACACTGCTCCTCTAGAGACACACTGCTCCTCTAGAGACACACTGCTCCTCTAGACACACACTGCTCCTCTAGAGACACTGCTCCTCTAGACACACTGCTCCTCTAGAGACACTGCTCCTCTAGAGACACACTGCTCCTCTAGAGACACACTGCTCCTCTAGAGACACACTGCTCCTCTAGACACACACTGCTCCTCTAGACACACTGCTCCTCTAGACACACTGCTCCTCTAGACACACTGCTCCTCTAGACACACTGCTCCTCTAGAGACACTGCTCCTCTAGAGACACTGCTCCTCTAGAGACACACTGCTCCTCTAGACACACACTGCTCCTCTAGAGACACTGCTCCTCTAGACACACTGCTCCTCTAGACACACTGCTCCTCTAGAGACACTGCTCCTCTAGAGACACACTGCTCCTCTAGAGACACTGCTCCTCTAGAGACACACTGCTCCTCTAGACACACACTGCTCCTCTAGACACACTGCTCCTCTAGAGACACACTGCTCCTCTAGAGACACACTGCTCCTCTAGAGACACACTGCTCCTCTAGAGACACACTGCTCCTCTAGAGACACACTGCTCCTCTAGAGACACACTGCTCCTCTAGACACACACTGCTCCTCTAGACACACTGCTCCTCTAGAGACACACTGCTCCTCTAGACACACACTGCTCCTCTAGAGACACACTGCTCCTCTAGACACACACTGCTCCTCTAGACACACACTGCTCCTCTAGAGACACACTGCTCCTCTAGACACACACTGCTCCTCTAGACACACACTGCTCCTCTAGACACACACTGCTCCTCTAGACACACACTGCTCCTCTAGACACACACTGCTCCTCTAGAGACACACTGCTCCTCTAGAGACACACTGCTCCTCTAGAGACACACTGCTCCTCTAGACACACACTGCTCCTCTAGACACACACTGCTCCTCTAGAGACACACTGCTCCTCTAGACACACTGCTCATCTAGACACACTGCTCCTCTAGACACACACTGCTCCTCTAGACACACACTGCTCTTCTAGACACACTGCTCCTCTAGACACACACTGCTCCTCTAGACACACACTGCTCCTCTAGAGACACACTGCTCCTCTAGAGACACACTGCTCCTCTAGACACACTGCTCCTCTAGAGACACACTGCTCCTCTAGACACACTGCTCCTCTAGAGACACACTGCTCCTCTAGACACACTGCTCCTCTAGACACACTGCTCCTCTAGACACACGCTGCTCCTCTAGACACACACTGCTCCTCTAGAGACACACTGCTCCTCTAGACACACTGCTCCTCTAGACACACTGCTCCTCTAGACACACGCTGCTCCTCTAGACACACACTGCTCCTCTAGACACACTGCTCCTCTAGACACACTGCTCCTCTAGACACACACTGCTCCTCTAGAGACACACTGCTCCTCTAGACACACACTGCTCCTCTAGAGACACACTGCTCCTCTAGACACACTGCTCCTCTAGAGACACACTGCTCCTCTAGACACACTGCTCCTCTAGACACACTGCTCCTCTAGAGACACACTGCTCCTCTAGACACACACTGCTCCTCTAGACACACACTGCTCCTCTAGACACACACTGCTCCTCTAGACACACACTGCTCCTCTAGAGACACACTGCTCCTCTAGACACACTGCTCCTCTAGAGACACACTGCTCCTCTAGACACACACTGCTCCTCTAGAGACACACTGCTCCTCTAGACACACTGCTCCTCTAGACACACGCTGCTCCTCTAGACACACGCTGCTCCTCTAGAGACACACTGCTCCTCTAGAGACACACTGCTCCTCTAGACACACTGCTCCTCTAGACACACTGCTCCTCTAGACACACTGCTCCTCTAGACACACACTGCTCCTCTAGACACACACTGCTCCTCTAGACACACACTGCTCCTCTAGACACACACTGCTCCTCTAGACACACACTGCTCCTCTAGAGACACACTGCTCCTCTAGACACACTGCTCCTCTAGACACATACTGCTCCTCTAGACACATACTGCTCCTCTAGACACACACTGCTCCTCTAGACACACACTGCTCCTCTAGACACACTGCTCCTCTAGAGACACACTGCTCCTCTAGAGACACACTGCTCCTCTAGACACACACTGCTCCTCTAGACACACACTGCTCCTCTAGACACACTGCTCCTCTAGACACACACTGCTCCTCTAGAGACACACTGCTCCTCTAGACACACTGCTCCTCTAGACACACACTGCTCCTCTAGAGACACACTGCTCCTCTAGACACACACTGCTCCTCTAGACACACACTGCTCCTCTAGACACACACTGCTCCTCTAGACACACACTGCTCCTCTAGACACACACTGCTCCTCTAGAGACACACTGCTCCTCTAGACACACTGCTCCTCTAGACACACACTGCTCCTCTAGACACACACTGCTCCTCTAGACACACACTGCTCCTCTAGACACACTGCTCCTCTAGACACACACTGCTCCTCTAGACACACACTGCTCCTCTAGACACACAATGCTCCTCTAGAGACACACTGCTCCTCTAGACACACAATGCTCCTCTAGAGACACACTGCTCCTCTAGACACACTGCTCCTCTAGACACACTGCTCCTCTAGACACACTGCTCCTCTAGACACACACTGCTCCTCTAGACACACACTGCTCCTCTAGACACACACTGCTCCTCTAGACACACACTGCTCCTCTAGACACACTGCTCCTCTAGACACACACTGCTCCTCTAGACACACACTGCTCCTCTAGACACACACTGCTCCTCTAGACACACACTGCTCCTCTAGACACACACTGCTCCTCTAGACACACACTGCTCCTCTAGACACACTGCTCCTCTAGACACACACTGCTCCTCTAGACACACACTGCTCCTCTAGACACACTGCTCCTCTAGACACACTGCTCCTCTAGACACACTGCTCCTCTAGACACACTGCTCCTCTAGACACACACTGCTCCTCTAGACACACACTGCTCCTCTAGACACACACTGCTCCTCTAGACACACACTGCTCCTCTAGACACACACTGCTCCTCTAGACACACACTGCTCCTCTAGACACACACTGCTCCTCTAGACACACTGCTCCTCTAGACACACTGCTCCTCTAGAGACACACTGCTCCTCTAGACACACACTGCTCCTCTAGACACACTGCTCCCCTAGACACACTGCTCCTCTAGACACACTGCTCCTCTAGACACACTGCTCCTCTAGACACACTGCTCCTCTAGACACACACTGCTCCTCTAGACACACACTGCTCCTCTAGACACACACTGCTCCTCTAGACACACTGCTCCTCTAGACACACACTGCTCCTCTAGACACACTGCTCCTCTAGACACACACTGCTCCTCTAGAGACACACTGCTCCTCTAGACACACTGCTCCTCTAGACACACACTGCTCCTCTAGACACACACTGCTCCTCTAGACACACTGCTCCTCTAGACACACACTGCTCCTCTAGACACACACTGCTCCTCTAGACACACACTGCTCCTCTAGACACACACTGCTCCTCTAGACACACTGCTCCTCTAGACACACTGCTCCTCTAGAGACACACTGCTCCTCTAGAGACACACTGCTCCTCTAGAGACACACTGCCCCTCTAGACAGTGTGCTTTTTTATGAATCATTTCTCATAGGCCTAAATACATTTCATTTGTTTTGACTGACAGTCAGCACCAGATAACCATCTTTCATCATCACCAAGTTAGACAGTCTGGGCCTAGGAACAGCTGCTTTCTGAAGAGAGTCTGGGCCTAGGATCAGCTGCTTTCTGAAGAGAGTCTGGGCCTAGGATCAGCTGCTTTCTGAAGACAGTCTGGGCCTAGGAACAGCTGCTTTCTGAAGAGAGTCTGGGCCTAGGATCAGCTGCTTTCTGAAGACAGTCTGGGCCTAGGAACAGCTGCTTTCTGAAGAGAGTCTGGGCCTAGGAACAGCTGCTTTCTGAAGAGAGTCTGGGCCTAGGATCAGCTGCTTTCTGAAGACAGTCTGGGCCTAGGAACAGCTGCTTTCTGAAGAGAGTCTGGGCCTAGGATCAGCTGCTTTCTGAAGACAGTCTGGGCCTAGGAACAGCTGCTTTCTGAAGAGAGTCTGGGCCTAGGAACAGCTGCTTTCTGAAGACAGTCTGGGCCTAGGATCAGCCGCTTTCTGAAGACAGTCTGGGCCTAGGATCAGCCGCTTTCTGAAGAGAGTCTGGGCCTAGGATCAGCCGCTTTCTGAAGAGAGTCTGGGCCTAGGATCAGCCGCTTTCTGAAGACAGTCTGGGCCTAGGATCAGCCGCTTTCTGAAGACAGTCTGGGCCTAGGATCAGCCGCTTTCTGAAGACAGTCTGGGCCTAGGATCAGCCGCTTTCTGAAGACAGTCTGGGCCTAGGATCAGCCGCTTTCTGAAGACAGTCTGGGCCTAGGATCAGCTGCTTTCTGAAGACAGTCTGGGCCTAGGATCAGCTGCTTTCTGAAGACAGTCTGGGCCTAGGATCAGCTGCTTTCTGAAGACAGTCTGGGCCTAGGATCAGCTGCTTGGCAAAATGCATAGAATTGCAGGACATTAGCTTCAAAACTGAAAAATGTTTTCTGCTGCCATGTTACCTTTCTAGCTAATAGGCTGTAAGAGATTACATTTCCTCTTCCAGTGAACTGTGGGAAGGTCAAAGTAATGACACTGTCTGTCAAATCTCTTTTTTTAAAGTTTAACTTCTACCTGCCATTTTCATTCACCTGATTTGACAATACATTACTTATTTTTTATTTATTTTTATATATACATATTATGGGGGTCCCTGGGCCTCCAGTTTGCCTGGTCGGGGGTCCCTGTGCAGACTCAAGTCACAGAACAGAAGTCTGTTCTCATTTTATACACAGTATAGTTCCGGACTGTGTTGTTGAATTGACCACTGCCAGAGGCTGTCTGTCTACGACTCTGCATTGCATTCCTGTGATATGTTTTGGCTAAGGAGAGGGCAGGGGGTTGGCTAAGGAGAGGGCAGGGGGTTGGCTAAGGAGAGGGCAGGGGGTTGGCTAAGGAGAGGGCAGGGGGTTGGCTAAGGAGAGGGCAGTGGGTTGGCCAAGGAGAGGGCAGGGGGTTGGCTAAGGAGAGGGCAATGGGTTGGCTAAGGAGAGGGCAATGGGTTGGCTAAGGAGAGGGCAGTGGGTTGGCTAAGGAGAGGGCAGTGGGTTGGCTAAGGAGAGGGCAGGGGGTTGGCTAAGGAGAGGGCAATGGGTTGGCTAAGGAGAGGGCAGTGGGTTGGCTAAGGAGAGGGCAGGGGGTTGGCTAAGGAGAGGGCAATGGGTTGGCTAAGGAGAGGGCAGTGGGTTGGCTAAGGAGAGGGCAGTGGGTTGGCTAAGGAGAGGGCAGTGGGTTGGCTAAGGAGAGGGCAGGGGGTTGGCTAAGGAGAGGGCAGGGGGTTGGCTAAGGAGAGGGCAGTGGGTTGGCTAAGGAGAGGGCAGGGGGTTGGCTAAGGAGAGGGCAGTGGGTTGGCTAAGGAGAGGGCAGGGGGTTGGCTAAGGAGAGGGCAGTGGGTTGGCTAAGGAGAGGGCAGTGGGTTGGCTAAGGAGAGGGCAGGGGGTTGGCTAAGGAGAGGGCAGGGGGTTGGCTAAGGAGAGGGCAGGGGGTTGGCTAAGGAGAGGGCAGGGGGTTGGCTAAGGAGAGGGCAGGGGGTTGGCTAAGGAGAGGGCAGTGGGTTGGCTAAGGAGAGGGCAGGGGGTTGGCTAAGGAGAGGGCAGTGGGTTGGCTAAGGAGAGGGCAATGGGTTGGCTCTGTGGTTTGTTATCATACCAAACAGTTCAGTGTTCCAATAAAAAAATCATATAATTGAAGCCTTCCAACAATGGAAAAATAACGGTTCGAATTAGCTTCACCTGCCGGTGATTAGACCCTACTTCTGACCTCAATCACATGACTGGCTGTTGTTGATTCCAAACCGTTGCTGTTGCGTAGGAGGAGCCAATGATGGCTCTTGTCAAAACAAACAGGGAAGTTCAGCAAAAAGTCAACTTCTGGCATTGAAACACTTTCATTCATAACACTGTGTTATTGGCCACTGCGTAATATAAACACTGTCTGTGTGGATGAAAGATGTAGTGTGTGTGTATTCGCACTTGTATCCACAATGTAATTGAAAGTGAAAAGTATTGTTTTAGCTAAAAGCAGCAACACTAAATTAAGCTTAGTCTGTGTCCAAAATTGCACCCTGTTACATATATAGTGCACTACTTTTGACCAGACCCCTTTACAGGCCTTAGTTAAAAGTAGTGCCCCTAAAATAGGGAATAGGGTGCCATTTCGGATGCCCGCCTAGTTTCCGTTATTAAAATGAAGTGTACGAGTCGAGCATCACTAGCACCCCTCCCCCCCAGTGTGGAGGAAGTGCTGATTGAACTTCAAGGCAGTTCAATTGTTGTTGTTTGACATAAGAAGTGAAACTCCGACTCTTTGGTCTATAAACAAGTTCTCTCCTCCCTAAGTCGATAAGTCTTGTAGAGAGGTTCCAAACTCTCAATCACTTACAAATGTCTGCTTAGTTTACATCCTAAATGTTGATTTAGAACAGATCATTACTGCCCAGCAAACGTCTCCATAGCGTTTGCTGGGCATAGTCCCCATTATTTTATTTTTTTTCTCCACCCAGCCAAATCTATCGATCCACAACAGGCTGTCTATCTGTTCACCTGACATTTAACTGTCTGTCTGCACATCGATCCTAGTCTTTGAGGCTGGGGATTTTTGTACCATGGCAGACCTTTTTTGTTTTGTACCATGGCAGACCCTTTTTGTTTTGTACCATGGCAGACCCTTTTTGTTTCGTACCGTGGCAGACCCTTTTTGTTTCGTACCATGGCAGACCCTTTTTGTTTCGTACCGTGGCAGACCCTTTTTGTTTCGTACCGTGGCAGACCCTTTTTGTTTTGTACCGGGGCAGACCCTTTTTGTTTCGTACCGTGGCAGACCCTTTTTGTTTCGTACCGTGGCAGACCCTTTTTGTTTCGTACCGGGGCAGACCCTTTTTGTTTCGTACCGTGGCAGACCCTTTTTGTTTCGTACCGTGGCAGACCCTTTTTGTTTCGTACCGTGGCAGACCCTTTTTGTTTCGTACCGTGGCAGACCCTTTTTGTTTCGTACCGGGGCAGACCCTTTTTGTTTCGTACCGTGGCAGACCCTTTTTGTTTCGTACCAGGGCAGACCCTTTTTGTTTCGTACCGGGGCAGACCCTTTTTGTTTCGTACCGTGGCAGACCCTTTTTGTTTCGTACCAGGGCAGACCCTTTTTGTTTCGTACCGTGGCAGACCCTTTTTGTTTCGTACCAGGGCAGACCCTTTTTGTTTCGTACCGGGGCAGACCCTTTTTGTTTCGTACCATGGCAGACCCTTTTTGTTTCGTACCAGGGCAGACCCTTTTTGTTTCGTACCGTGGCAGACCCTTTTTGTTTCGTACCGGGGCAGACCCTTTTTGTTTCGTACCGTGGCAGACCCTTTTTGTTTCGTACCAGGGCAGACCCTTTTTGTTTCGTACCGGGGCAGACCCTTTTTGTTTCGTACCGTGGCAGACCCTTTTTGTTTCGTACCAGGGCAGACCCTTTTTGTTTCGTACCAGGGTAGACCCTTTTTGTTTCGTACCAGGGCAGACCCTTTTTGTTTCGTACCAGGGCAGACCCTTTTTGTTTCGTACCAGGGCAGACCCTTTTTGTTTCGTACCAGGGCAGACCCTTTTTGTTTCGTACCGTGGCAGACCCTTTTTGTTTCGTACCGTGGCAGACCCTTTTTGTTTCGTACCAGGGCAGACCCTTTTTGTTTCGTACCGTGGCAGACCCTTTTTGTTTCGTACCGGGGCAGACCCTTTTTGTTTCGTACCGGGGCAGACCCTTTTTGTTTCGTACCGGGGCAGACCCTTTTTGTTTCGTACCGGGGCAGACCCTTTTTGTTTCGTACCGGGGCAGACCCTTTTTGTTTCGTACCGGGGCAGACCCTTTTTGTTTCGTACCAGGGCAGACCCTTTTTGTTTCGTACCGGGGCAGACCCTTTTTGTTTCGTACCGGGGCAGACCCTTTTTGTTTCGTACCGGGGCAGACCCTTTTTGTTTCGTACCAGGGCAGACCCTTTTTGTTTCGTACCAGGGCAGACCCTTTTTGTTTCGTACCGTGGCAGACCCTTTTTGTTTCGTACCGGGGCAGACCCTTTTTGTTTCGTACCGGGGCAGACCCTTTTTGTTTCGTACCAGGGCAGACCCTTTTTGTTTCGTACCAGGGCAGACCCTTTTTGTTTCGTACCAGGGCAGACCCTTTTTGTTTCGTACCAGGGCAGACCCTTTTTGTTTCGTACCGGGGCAGACCCTTTTTGTTTTGTACCGGGGCAGACCCTTTTTGTTTCGTACCGGGGCAGACCCTTTTTGTTTCGTACCAGGGCAGACCCTTTTTGTTTCGTACCGTGGCAGACCCTTTTTGTTTCGTACCGGGGCAGACCCTTTTTGTTTCGTACCGGGGCAGACCCTTTTTGTTTCGTACCAGGGCAGACCCTTTTTGTTTCGTACCGTGGCAGACCCTTTTTGTTTCGTACCAGGGCAGACCCTTTTTGTTTCGTACCGTGGCAGACCCTTTTTGTTTCGTACCGGGGCAGACCCTTTTTGTTTCGTACCATGGCAGACCCTTTTTGTTTCGTACCGTGGCAGACCCTTTTTGTTTCGTACCGTGGCAGACCCTTTTTGTTTCGTACCGTGGCAGACCCTTTTTGTTTCGTACCGGGGCAGACCCTTTTTGTTTCGTACCGGGGCAGACCCTTTTTGTTTCGTACCGGGGCAGACCCTTTTTGTTTCGTACCGTGGCAGACCCTTTATGTTTCGTACCAGGGCAGACCCTTTTTGTTTCGTACCGGGGCAGACCCTTTTTGTTTCGTACCGTGGCAGACCCTTTTTGTTTCGTACCGGGGCAGACCCTTTTTGTTTCGTACCGGGGCAGACCCTTTTTGTTTCGTACCGGGGCAGACCCTTTTTGTTTCGTACCGTGGCAGACCCTTTTTGTTTCGTACCGGGGCAGACCCTTTTTGTTTCGTACCGGGGCAGACCCTTTTTGTTTCGTACCGTGGCAGACCCTTTTTGTTTCGTACCGGGGCAGACCCTTTTTGTTTCGTACCATGGCAGACCCTTTTTGTTTCGTACCGGGGCAGACCCTTTTTGTTTCGTACCGTGGCAGACCCTTTTTGTTTCGTACCGGGGCAGACCCTTTTTGTTTCGTACCATGGCAGACCCTTTTTGTTTCGTACCGTGGCAGACCCTTTTTGTTTCGTACCGGGGCAGACCCTTTTTGTTTCGTACCGGGGCAGACCCTTTTTGTTTCGTACCATGGCAGACCCTTTTTGTTTCGTACCGTGGCAGACCCTTTATGTTTCGTACCGGGGCAGACCCTTTTTGTTTCGTACCATGGCAGACCCTTTTTGTTTCGTACCGGGGCAGACCCTTTTTGTTTCGTACCAGGGCAGACCCTTTTTGTTTCGTACCAGGGCAGACCCTTTATGTTTCGTACCGTGGCAGACCCTTTATGTTTCGTACCAGGGCAGACCCTTTTTGTTTCGTACCATGGCAGACCCTTTTTGTTTCGTACCGGGGCAGACCCTTTTTGTTTCGTACCGGGGCAGACCCTTTTTGTTTCGTACCGTGGCAGACCCTTTTTGTTTCGTACCGGGGCAGACCCTTTTTGTTTCGTACCATGGCAGACCCTTTTTGTTTCGTACCGTGGCAGACCCTTTATGTTTCGTACCGGGGCAGACCCTTTTTGTTTCGTACCATGGCAGACCCTTTTTGTTTCGTACCGGGGCAGACCCTTTTTGTTTCGTACCGTGGCAGACCCTTTTTGTTTCGTACCGGGGCAGACCCTTTTTGTTTCGTACCGTGGCAGACCCTTTATGTTTCGTACCGGGGCAGACCCTTTTTGTTTCGTACCATGGCAGACCCTTTTTGTTTCGTACCGGGGCAGACCCTTTTTGTTTCGTACCATGGCAGACCCTTTTTGTTTCGTACCGTGGCAGACCCTTTATGTTTCGTACCGGGGCAGACCCTTTTTGTTTCGTACCATGGCAGACCCTTTTTGTTTCGTACCAGGGCAGACCCTTTTTGTTTCGTACCAGGGCAGACCCTTTTTGTTTCGTACCGGGGCAGACCCTTTTTGTTTCGTACCGGGGCAGACCCTTTTTGTTTCGTACCATGGCAGACCCTTTTTGTTTCGTACCAGGGCAGACCCTTTTTGTTTCGTACCGGGGCAGACCCTTTTTGTTTCGTACCGGGGCAGACCCTTTTTGTTTCGTACCGTGGCAGACCCTTTTTGTTTCGTACCAGGGCAGACCCTTTTTGTTTCGTACCATGGCAGACCCTTTTTGTTTCGTACCAGGGCAGACCCTTTTTGTTTCGTACCGTGGCAGACCCTTTTTGTTTCGTACCGGGGCAGACCCTTTTTGTTTCGTACCAGGGCAGACCCTTTTTGTTTCGTACCGTGGCAAACCCTTTTTGTTTCGTACCGGGGCAGACCCTTTTTGTTTCGTACCGGGGCAGACCCTTTTTGTTTCGTACCGTGGCAGACCCTTTTTGTTTCGTACCAGGGCAGACCCTTTTTGTTTCGTACCGGGGCAGACCCTTTTTGTTTCGTACCGTGGCAGACCCTTTTTGTTTCGTACCGGGGCAGACCCTTTTTGTTTCGTACCAGGGCAGACCCTTTTTGTTTCGTACCGGGGCAGACCCTTTTTGTTTCGTACCGTGGCAGACCCTTTTTGTTTCGTACCGTGGCAGACCCTTTTTGTTTCGTACCGGGGCAGACCCTTTTTGTTTCGTACCGGGGCAGACCCTTTTTGTTTCGTACCAGGGCAGACCCTTTTTGTTTCGTACCGGGGCAGACCCTTTTTGTTTCGTACCGGGGCAGACCCTTTTTGTTTCGTACCAGGGCAGACCCTTTTTGTTTCGTACCGGGGCAGACCCTTTTTGTTTCGTACCGGGGCAGACCCTTTTTGTTTCGTACCGTGGCAGACCCTTTTTGTTTCGTACCGGGGCAGACCCTTTTTGTTTCGTACCGGGGCAGACCCTTTTTGTTTCGTACCGGGGCAGACCCTTTTTGTTTCGTACCGGGGCAGACCCTTTTTGTTTCGTACCAGGGCAGACCCTTTTTGTTTCGTACCGGGGCAGACCCTTTTTGTTTCGTACCGGGGCAGACCCTTTTTGTTTCGTACCGGGGCAGACCCTTTTTGTTTCGTACCGGGGCAGACCCTTTTTGTTTCGTACCGTGGCAGACCCTTTTTGTTTCGTACCGTGGCAGACCCTTTTTGTTTCGTACCATGGCAGACCCTTTTTGTTTCGTACCGGGGCAGACCCTTTTTGTTTCGTACCGGGGCAGACCCTTTTTGTTTCGTACCGGGGCAGACCCTTTTTGTTTCGTACCGGGGCAGACCCTTTTTGTTTCGTACCGGGGCAGACCCTTTTTGTTTCGTACCGGGGCAGACCCTTTTTGTTTCGTACCGGGGCAGACCCTTTTTGTTTCGTACCGGGGCAGACCCTTTTTGTTTCGTACCGGGGCAGACCCTTTTTGTTTCGTACCATGGCAGACCCTTTTTGTTTCGTACCGGGGCAGACCCTTTTTGTTTCGTACCATGGCAGACCCTTTTTGTTTCGTACCAGGGCAGACCCTTTTTGTTTCGTACCAGGGCAGACCCTTTTTGTTTCGTACCAGGGCAGACCCTTTTTGTTTCGTACCAGGGCAGACCCTTTTTGTTTCGTACCGGGGCAGACCCTTTTTGTTTTGTACCGGGGCAGACCCTTTTTGTTTCGTACCGTGGCAGACCCTTTTTGTTTCGTACCAGGGCAGACCCTTTTTGTTTCGTACCGTGGCAGACCCTTTTTGTTTCGTACCAGGGCAGACCCTTTTTGTTTCGTACCATGGCAGACCCTTTTTGTTTCGTACCAGGGCAGACCCTTTTTGTTTCGTACCAGGGCAGACCCTTTTTGTTTCGTACCAGGGCAGACCCTTTATGTTTCGTACCAGGGCAGACCCTTTTTGTTTCGTACCAGGGCAGACCCTTTTTGTTTCGTACCAGGGCAGACCCTTTTTGTTTCGTACCGGGGCAGACCCTTTTTGTTTCGTACCGGGGCAGACCCTTTTTGTTACGTACCAGGGCAGACCCTTTATGTTTCGTACCAGGGCAGACCCTTTTGAGTTGTCTTCCAGCTCAGTTAGAAGCTATACTCACTACTTTGTCTCTCCACATGTCTCCTTCAGGCCTACAACATCCATGTGAACGGGGTTCTCCACTGTCGGGTTCGCTACAGTCAGCTCCTGGGACTACACGAACAGGTACAATACAATATATTCCTCTGAGTGCTAATCTAGGACCAGATCAACCCTTCAACATGTCATCTTATTGCCTGATGACTCAGACTGAATTATTCCCGACTTCTCTAGCCAGGCAAGTCATCTTATTCATTATGATCTATAAGGCAAAACTGATCTGAGATCAACAATCGTACTCTTGAGAGGATTTGACTGTGTTTACACAGGCAGCCCAATTCTGATCTTTCCCTACTAATTCATCTTTTGACCAATCAGATCAGCTCTTTTGGGCAAAAGATGAGAATTGGGCTGCCTGTGTAAACGTAGCCCATGTGAATGCAGGCCCAAGGCTTCAATTGAAACCAATTAAGGCCCAGGTCTTTTAGGTGGGAGCGTCAATCGCGCTGGACAAAGGGGGCCCCCACCTCCATCAAACGTCAGCAATGGTCAGGGCCAGGGGTTAACACTGCTATGAACGTCAAAACATCACCTCAACGCTGTCACCGGCCATTTCCTCACCGTGGCCTCACGTCTCTAACTATTACAACTGTTCTGCTTGATGTTCAGCCTTGAACCAGAACCAAACTGGAGCCTGGGTGTTCAAGCTAGTTCATGCTAGAATACGTAACCAAGCGGTTAGAGTTTAAAAAGTGGTAGGCGTGACATGGAAGGAATGTTCTTCTTGGCCTTGTTAATTGTCTTCTCTTTTACCTGTTGAGAAACTGTAGACTGACTCCCTACAGTCAGTCTGAAAATGTTACAGAGGAAGTAGAGCTTGTTAGCCCAGAAATAATGTGTATAAAAAAAATGAAAAATGAAATTGAAAGGTCCTTTTAGGACCTAATAAGGAAGGACTTTGTCTTAGATGTAGGTTGCTATGATACCAAATGGGTAGTAGCCTGAACAAGGGCTAACTAGCATCCTCTGGTCTCTTCCTTCATCTGGCCACTGCTACAGTAGCTGTGACATCTGGCCACTGCTACAGTAGCTGTATCATCTGGCCACTGCTACAGTAGCTGTATCATCTGGCCACTGCTACAGTAGCTGTATCATCTGGCCACTGCTACAGTAGCTGTATCATCTGGCCACTGCTACAGTAGCTGTGACATCTGGCCACTGCTACAGTAGCTGTATCATCTGGCCACTGCTACAGTAGCTGTATCATCTGGCCACTGCTACAGTAGCTGTATCATCTGGCCACTGCTACAGTAGCTGTGACATCTGGCCACTGCTACAGTAGCTGTATCATCTGGCCACTGCTACAGTAGCTGTGACATCTGGCCACTGCTACAGTAGCTGTATCATCTGGCCACTGCTACAGTAGCTGTGACATCTGTCCACTGCTACAGTAGCTGTGACATCTGGCCACTGCTACAGTAGCTGTGACATCTGGCCACTGCTACATTAGCTGTGACATCTGGCCACTGCTACAGTAGCTGTGACATCTGGCCACTGCTACAGTAGCTGTGACATCTGGCCACTGCTACAGTAGCTGTGACATCTGGCCACTGCTACAGTAGCTGTGACATCTGGCCACTGCTACAGTAGCTGTGACATCTGGCCACTGCTACAGTAGCTGTGACATCTGGCCACTGCTACAGTAGCTGTATCATCTGGCCACTGCTACAGTAGCTGTATCATCTGGCCACTGCTACAGTAGCTGTGACATCTGGCCACTGCTACAGTAGCTGTGACATCTGGCCACTGCTACAGTAGCTGTGACATCTGGCCACTGCTACAGTAGCTGTATCATCTGGCCACTGCTACAGTAGCTGTGACATCTGGCCACTGCTACAGTAGCTGTATCATCTGGCCACTGCTACAGTAGCTGTATCATCTGGCCACTGCTACAGTAGCTGTGACATCTGGCCACTGCTACAGTAGCTGTGACATCTGGCCACTGCTACAGTAGCTGTGACATCTGGCCACTGCTACAGTAGCTGTATCATCTGGCCACTGCTACAGTAGCTGTGACATCTGTCCACTGCTACAGTAGCTGTGACATCTGTCCACTGCTACAGTAGCTGTGACATCTGGCCACTGCTACAGTAGCTGTGACATCTGGCCACTGCTACAGTAGCTGTGACATCTGGCCACTGCTACAGTAGCTGTGACATCTGGCCACTGCTACAGTAGCTGTGACATCTGGCCACTGCTACAGTAGCTGTATGTAAGGCTGCACATCACTGTCACTCGTGGTCATGCATCAAAACACATGATCAAAGAAAGGAACAACAGGTTCTCCGTCGTCAAGGCTGTGTTCTAGACACACTCCACAGCTGCCGTTGCTAGGTAACACTGCATGGGATGGAATACGCACATGCGCTTGTTCCAAATGGCACCCTATTGCCTATTTAGAGTGACCACTAGATGGGGAATAGGGTGCCGTTTGGAACTGAGTCACGGTCACATCTGACTGTTATGGTAGTCACGGTACTACCCCACGGATTGCCATGGCGCGCGTTTCCCTGTAACCACGCCAACCTCTGTTTTAATTGCGGTGCCACTCCGTCTAGTTTACATCTGACAGAATGTGAATGTTAATGCTGCTCTTTGTGAATAATACACCCCTGGTTACCACCCCCATCTGATCACCTGGAGCTCCGCATAGCTTCCACTGGTATGAAAACACCGCTGACCATCACTTACAAATCAACTATAGTAAAATACTGAAAATAATGACGTATTTTCAGCAGTAACAACAAGGTGAGACGTCTCTTTTGAAACCTGGTTTGAACTTGCTGCGGTAAAAACGCTCTAAGTAAGAGTTGAGCACGTCTTAAAGTGCATTTTGTATAGACACTAGTATCATTTCCTCAGCCTCATCTGTCAGTAGACACTGTCAACACTAGTATCATTTCCTCAGCCTCATCTGTCAGTAGTCACTGTCAACACTAGTATAATTTCCTCAGCCTCATCTGTCAGTAGTTACTGTCAACACTAGAGTACAAACCCATTCCTCCTGGACACTGTCAACCATGCAATGCAAACCCAATCCTCCTGGGCACTGTCAACACTGCAATACAAACCCATTCCTCCTGGACACTGTCAACACTGCAATACAAACCCATTCCTCCTGGACACTGTCAACACTGCAATACAAACCCATTCCTCCTGGACACTGTCAACCATGCAATGCAAACCCATTCCTCCTGGACACTGTCAACACTACAGTACAAACCCATTCCTCCTGGACACTGTCAACACTACAATACAAACCCATTCCTACTGGACACTGTCAACACTACAGTACAAACCCATTCCTCCTGGACACGGTCAACACTACAGTACAAACCCATTCCTCCTGGACACTGTCAACACTACAATACAAACCCATTCCTCCTGGACACTGTCAACACTACAGTACAAACCCCATCCTCCTGGACACTGTCAACACTACAGTACAAACCCATTCCTCCTGGACACTGTCAACACTACAATACAAACCCATTCCTCCTGGACACTGTCAACACTACAGTACAAACCCATTCCTCCTGGACACTGTCAACACTACAGTACAAACCCATCCCTCCTGGACACGGTCAACACTACAGTACAAACCCATTCCTCCTGGACACTGTCAACACTACAGTACAAACCCATTCCTCCTGGACACTCAACACTACAGTACAAACCCATTCCTCCTGGACACTGTCAACACTACAGTACAAACCCATTCCTCCTGGACACTGTCAACACTACAGTACAAACCCATTCCTCCTGGACACTGTCAGCACTACAGTAAAAACCCATTCCTCCTGGACACTGTCAACACTACAGTACAAACCCATTCCTCCTGGACACTGTCAACACTACAGTACAAACCCATTCCTCCTGGATACTGTCAACACTACAGTACAAACCCATTCCTCCTGGACACTGTCAACACTACAGTACAAACCCATTCCTCCTGGACACTGTCAACACTACAGTACAAACCCCATCCTCCTGGACACTGTCAACACTACAGTACAAACCCCATTCCTCCTGGACACTGTCAACACTAGTATCATTTCCTCAGCCTCATCTGTCAGTAGTCACTGTCAACACTAGTATCATTTCCTCAGCCTCATCTGTCAGTAGTCACTGTCAACACTAGTATAATTTCCTCAGCCTCATCTGTCAGTAGTTACTGTCAACACTAGAGTACAAACCCATTCCTCCTGGACACTGTCAACCATGCAATGCAAACCCATTCCTCCTGGGCACTGTCAACACTGCAATACAAACCCATTCCTCCTGGACACTGTCAACCATGCAATGCAAACCCATTCCTCCTGGACACTGTCAACACTACAGTACAAACCCATTCCTCCTGGACACTGTCAACACTACAATACAAACCCATTCCTACTGGACACTGTCAACACTACAGTACAAACCCATTCCTCCTGGACACGGTCAACACTACAGTACAAACCCATTCCTCCTGGACACTGTCAACACTACAATACAAACCCATTCCTCCTGGACACTGTCAACACTACAGTACAAACCCCATCCTCCTGGACACTGTCAACACTACAGTACAAACCCATTCCTCCTGGACACTGTCAACACTACAATACAAACCCATTCCTCCTGGACACTGTCAACACTACAGTACAAACCCATTCCTCCTGGACACTGTCAACACTACAGTACAAACCCACCCCTCCTGGACACGGTCAACACTACAGTACAAACCCATTCCTCCTGGACACTGTCAACACTACAGTACAAACCCATTCCTCCTGGACACTCAACACTACAGTACAAACCCATTCCTCCTGGACACTGTCAACACTACAGTACAAACCCATTCCTCCTGGACACTGTCAACACTACAGTACAAACCCATTCCTCCTGGACACTGTCAGCACTACAGTAAAAACCCATTCCTCCTGGACACTGTCAACACTACAGTACAAACCCATTCCTCCTGGACACTGTCAACACTACAGTACAAACCCATTCCTCCTGGACACTGTCAACACTACAGTACAAACCCATTCCTCCTGGACACTGTCAACACTACAGTACAAACCCATTCCTCCTGGACACTGTCAACACTACAGTACAAACCCCATCCTCCTGGACACTGTCAACACTACAGTACAAACCCCATTCCTCCTGGACACTGTCAACACTACAGTACAAACCCGTTCCTCCTGGACACTGTCAACACTGCAATACAAACCCGTTCCTCCTGGACACTGTCAACACTGCAATACAAACCCATTCCTCCTGGACACTGTCAACATTACAAACCCATTCCTCCTGGACACTGTCAACACTACAATACAAACCCATTCCTCCTGGACACTGTCAACACTGCAATACAAACCCATTCCTCATGGACACTGTCAACAGTACAAACCCATTCCTCCTGGACACTGTCAACACTACAATACAAACCCATTCCTCCTGGACACTGTCAACACTACAATACAAACCCATTCCTCCTGGACACTGTCAACACTACAATACAAACCCGTTCCTCCTGGACACTGTCAACACTACAGTACAAACCCATTCCTCCTGGACACTGTCAACACTACAGTACAAATCCATTCCCTCCTGGACACTGTCAACACTACAGTACAAATCCATTCCCTCCTGGACACTGTCAACACTACAGTACAAACCCATTCCTCCTGGACACTGTCAACACTACAGTAAAAACACATTCCTCCTGGACACGGTCAACACTACAGTACAAACCCATTCCTCCTGGACACTGTCAACACTACAGTACAAACCCGTTCCTCCTGGACACTGTCAACACTACAGTACAAACCCATTCCTCATGGACACTGTCGACACTACAGTACAAACCCATTCCTCCTGGACACTGTCGACACTACAGTACAAACCCATTCCTCCTGGACACTGTCGACACTACAGTACAAACCCATTCCTCCTGGACACTGTCGACACTACAGTACAAACCCATTCCTCCTGGACACTGTCGACACTACAGTACAAACCCATTCCTCCTGGACACTGTCGACACTACAGTACAAACCCGTTCCTCCTGGACACTGTCAACACTACAATACAAACCCATTCCTCCTGGACACTGTCAACACTACAATACAAACCCATTCCTCCTGGACACTGTCAACACTACAATACAAACCCGTTCCTCCTGGACACTGTCAACACTACAGTACAAACCCATTCCTCCTGGACACTGTCAACACTACAGTACAAATCCATTCCCTCCTGGACACTGTCAACACTACAGTACAAACCCATTCCTCCTGGACACTGTCAACACTACAGTAAAAACACATTCCTCCTGGACACGGTCAACACTACAGTACAAACCCATTCCTCCTGGACACTGTCAACACTACAGTACAAACCCGTTCCTCCTGGACACTGTCAACACTACAGTACAAACCCATTCCTCATGGACACTGTCGACACTACAGTACAAACCCATTCCTCCTGGACACTGTCGACACTACAGTACAAACCCATTCCTCCTGGACACTGTCGACACTACAGTACAAACCCATTCCTCCTGGACACTGTCGACACTACAGTACAAACCCATTCCTCCTGGACACTGTCGACACTACAGTACAAACCCATTCCTCCTGGACACTGTCGACACTACTGTCGACACTACAGTACAAACCCATTCCTCCTGGACACTGTCGACACTACAGTACAAACCCATTCCTCCTGGACACTGTCGACACTACAGTACAAACCCGTTCCTCCTGGACACTGTCAACACTACAGTACAAACCCCCTCCTCCTGGACACTGTCAACACTACAGTACAAACCCATTCCTCCTGGACACTGTCGACACTACAGTACAAACCCATTCCTCCTGGACACTGTCAACACTACAGTACAAACCTGTTCCTCCTGGACACTGTCGACACTACAGTACAAACCCATTCCTCCTGGACACTGTCAACACTACAGTACAAACCTGTTCCTCCTGGACACTGTCGACACTACAGTACAAACCCATTCCTCCTGGACACTGTCAACACTACAGTACAAACCCGTTCCTCCTGGACACTGTCAACACTACAGTACAAACCCGTTCCTCCTGGACACTGTCAACACTACAGTACAAACCCATTCCTCCTGGACACTGTCAACACTACAGTACAAACCCATTACTCCTGGACACTGTCAACACTACAGTACAAACCCCATCCTCCTGGACACTGTCAACACTACAGTACAAACCCCATCCTCCTGGACACTGTCAACACTACAGTACAAACCCGTTCCTCCTGGACACTGTCAACACTACAGTACAAACCCCATCCTCCTGGACACTGTCAACACTACAGTACAAATACCATCCTCCTGGACACTGTCAACACTACAGTACAAACCCCATCCTCCTGGACACTGTCAACACTACAGTACAAACCCATTCCTCCTGGACACTGTCAACACTACAGTACAAACCCCATCCTCCTGGACACTGTCAACACTACAGTACAAACCCCATCCTCCTGGACACTGTCAACACTACAGTACAAACCCGTTCCTCCTGGACACTGTCAACACTACAGTACAAACCCCATCCTCCTGGACACTGTCGACACTACAGTACAAACCCGTTCCTCCTGGACACTGTCAACACTACAGTACAAACCTGTTCCTCCTGGACACTGTCGACACTACAGTACAAACCCATTCCTCCTGGACACTGTCGACACTACAGTACAAACCCATTCCTCCTGGACACTGTCAGCACTACAGTAAAAACCCATTCCTCCTGGACACTGTCAACACTACAGTACAAACCCATTCCTCCTGGACACTGTCAACCATGCAATGCAAACCCATTCCTCCTGGGCACTGTCAACACTGCAATACAAACCCATTCCTCCTGGACACTGTCAACCATGCAATGCAAACCCATTCCTCCTGGACACTGTCAACACTACAGTACAAACCCATTCCTCCTGGACACTGTCAACACTACAATACAAACCCATTCCTCCTGGACACGGTCAACACTACAGTACAAACCCATTCCTCCTGGACACTGTCAACACTACAGTACAAACCCATTCCTCCTGGACACTGTCAACACTACAATACAAACCCATTCCTCCTGGACACTGTCAACACTACAGTACAAACCCATTCCTCCTGGACACTGTCAACACTACAGTACAAACCCATCCCTCCTGGACACGGTCAACACTACAGTACAAACCCATTCCTCCTGGACACTGTCAACACTACAGTACAAACCCATTCCTCCTGGACACTCAACACTACAGTACAAACCCATTCCTCCTGGACACTGTCAACACTACAGTACAAACCCATTCCTCCTGGACACTGTCAGCACTACAGTAAAAACCCATTCCTCCTGGACACTGTCAACACTACAGTACAAACCCATTCCTCCTGGACACTGTCAACACTACAGTACAAAACCATTCCTCCTGGATACTGTCAACACTACAGTACAAACCCATTCCTCCTGGACACTGTCAACACTACAGTACAAACCCATTCCTCCTGGACACTGTCAACACTACAGTACAAACCCCATCCTCCTGGACACTGTCAACACTACAGTACAAACCCCATTCCTCCTGGACACTGTCAACACTAGTATCATTTCCTCAGCCTCATCTGTCAGTAGTCACTGTCAACACTAGTATCATTTCCTCAGCCTCATCTGTCAGTAGTCACTGTCAACACTAGTATAATTTCCTCAGCCTCATCTGTCAGTAGTTACTGTCAACACTAGAGTACAAACCCATTCCTCCTGGACACTGTCAACCATGCAATGCAAACCCATTCCTCCTGGGCACTGTCAACACTGCAATACAAACCCATTCCTCCTGGACACTGTCAACACTGCAATACAAACCCATTCCTCCTGGACACTGTCAACACTACAGTACAAACCCATTCCTCCTGGACACTGTCAACACTACAGTACAAACCCCATCCTCCTGGACACTGTCAACACTACAGTACAAACCCCATTCCTCCTGGACACTGTCAACACTACAGTACAAACCCCATTCCTCCTGGACACTGTCAACACTACAGTACAAACCCGTTCCTCCTGGACACTGTCAACACTGCAATACAAACCCATTCCTCCTGGACACTGTCAACAGTACAAACCCATTCCTCCTGGACACTGTCAACATTACAAACCCATTCCTCCTGGACACTGTCAACACTACAATACAAACCCATTCCTCCTGGACACTGTCAACACTGCAATACAAACCCATTCCTCATGGACACTGTCAACAGTACAAACCCATTCCTCCTGGACACTGTCAACACTACAATACAAACCCATTCCTCCTGGACACTGTCAACACTACAATACAAACCCGTTCCTCCTGGACACTGTCAACACTACAGTACAAACCCATTCCTCCTGGACACTGTCAACACTACAGTACAAATCCATTCCCTCCTGGACACTGTCAACACTGCAATACAAACCCATTCCTCATGGACACTGTCAACAGTACAAACCCATTCCTCCTGGACACTGTCAACACTACAATACAAACCCATTCCTCCTGGACACTGTCAACACTACAATACAAACCCATTCCTCCTGGACACTGTCAACACTACAATACAAACCCGTTCCTCCTGGACACTGTCAACACTACAATACAAACCCATTCCTCCTGGACACTGTCAACACTACAGTACAAACCCATTCCTCCTGGACACTGTCAACACTACAGTACAAACCCATCCCTCCTGGACACGGTCAACACTACAGTACAAACCCATTCCTCCTGGACACTGTCAACACTACAGTACAAACCCATTCCTCCTGGACACTCAACACTACAGTACAAACCCATTCCTCCTGGACACTGTCAACACTACAGTGCAAACCCATTCCTCCTGGACACTGTCAACACTACAGTACAAACCCATTCCTCCTGGACACTGTCAGCACTACAGTAAAAACCCATTCCTCCTGGACACTGTCAACACTACAGTACAAACCCATTCCTCCTGGACACTGTCAACACTACAGTTCAAACCCATTCCTCCTGGACACTGTCAACACTACAGTACAAACCCATTCCTCCTGGACACTGTCAACACTACAGTACAAACCCCATCCTCCTGGACACTGTCAACACTACAGTACAAACCCCATTCCTCCTGGACACTGTCAACACTACAGTACAAACCCGTTCCTCCTGGACACTGTCAACACTGCAATACAAACCCATTCCTCCTGGACACTGTCAACAGTACAAACCCATTCCTCCTGGACACTGTCAACATTACAAACCCATTCCTCCTGGACACTGTCAACACTACAATACAAACCCATTCCTCCTGGACACTGTCAACACTGCAATACAAACCCATTCCTCATGGACACTGTCAACACTACAGTACAAACCCATTCCTCCTGGACACTGTCAACACTACAGTACAAACCCCATCCTCCTGGACACTGTCAACACTACAGTACAAACCCCATTCCTCCTGGACACTGTCAACACTACAGTACAAACCCGTTCCTCCTGGACACTGTCAACACTGCAATACAAACCCATTCCTCCTGGACACTGTCAACAGTACAAACCCATTCCTCCTGGACACTGTCAACATTACAAACCCATTCCTCCTGGACACTGTCAACACTACAATACAAACCCATTCCTCCTGGACACTGTCAACACTGCAATACAAACCCATTCCTCATGGACACTGTCAACAGTACAAACCCATTCCTCCTGGACACTGTCAGCACTACAGTAAAAACCCATTCCTCCTGGACACTGTCAACACTACAGTACAAACCCATTCCTCCTGGACACTGTCAACACTACAGTACAAACCCATTCCTCCTGGACACTGTCAACACTACAGTACAAACCCCATCCTCCTGGACACTGTCAACACTACAGTACAAACCCATTCCTCCTGGACACTGTCAACACTACAGTACAAACCCCATCTTCCTGGACACTGTCAACACTACAGTACAAACCCCATCCTCCTGGACACTGTCAACACTACAGTACAAACCCGTTCCTCCTGGACACTGTCAACACTACAGTACAAACCCCATCCTCCTGGACACTGTCGACACTACAGTACAAACCCGTTCCTCCTGGACACTGTCAACACTACAGTACAAACCTGTTCCTCCTGGACACTGTCGACACTACAGTACAAACCCATTCCTCCTGGACACTGTCGACACTACAGTACAAACCCGTTCCTCATGGACACTGTCAACACTACAGTACAAACCCATTCCTCCTGGACACTGTCAACACTAAAATACAAACCCATTCCTCCTGGACACTGTCAACACTAAAATACAAACCCATTCCTCATGGACACTGTCAACACTACAGTACAAACCCGTTCCTCCTGGACACTGTCAACACTAAAATACAAACCCATTCCTCCTGGACACTGTCGACACTACAGTACAAACCCATTCCTCCTGGACACTGTCAACACTACAGTACAAACCCATTCCTCCTGGACACTGTCAACACTAAAATACAAACCCATTCCTCCTGGACACTGTCGACACTACAGTACAAACCCATTCCTCCTGGACACTGTCAACACTACAGTACAAACCCATTCCTCCTGGACACTGTCAACACTAAAATACAAACCCGTTCCTCCTGGAGACTGTCAACACTAAAATACAAACCCATTCCTCCTGGACACGGTCAACACTACAGTACAAACCCATTCCTCCTGGACACTGTCAACACTACAGTACAAACCCGTTCCTCCTGGACACTGTCAACACTACAGTACAAACCCATTCCTCCTGGACACTGTCAACACTACAGTACAAACCCATTCCTCCTGGACACGGTCAACACTACAGTACAAACCCATTCCTCCTGGACACTGTCAACACTACAGTACAAACCCATTCCTCCTGGACACTCAACACTACAGTACAAACCCATTCCTCCTGGACACTGTCAACACTACAGTACAAACCCATTCCTCCTGGACACTGTCAACACTACAGTACAAACCCGTTCCTCCTGGACACTGTCAACACTGCAATACAAACCCATTCCTCCTGGACACTGTCAACAGTACAAACCCATTCCTCCTGGACACTGTCAACATTACAAACCCATTCCTCCTGGACACTGTCAACACTACAATACAAACCCATTCCTCCTGGACACTGTCAACACTGCAATACAAACCCATTCCTCATGGACACTGTCAACAGTACAAACCCATTCCTCCTGGACACTGTCAACACTACAATACAAACCCTTTCCTCCTGGACACTGTCAACACTACAATACAAATCCATTCCTCCTGGACACTGTCAACACTACAATACAAACCCGTTCCTCCTGGACACTGTCAACACTACAGTACAAACCCATTCCTCCTGGACACTGTCAACACTACAGTACAAATCCATTCCCTCCTGGACACTGTCAACACTACAGTACAAACCCATTCCTCCTGGACACTGTCAACACTACAGTACAAACCCATTCCTCCTGGACACGGTCAACACTACAGTACAAACCCATTCCTCCTGGACACTGTCAACACTACAGTACAAACCCATTCCTCCTGGACACTGTCAACACTACAGTACAAACCCATTCCTCATGGACACTGTCGACACTACAGTACAAACCCATTCCTCCTGGACACTCAACACTACAGTACAAACCCATTCCTCCTGGACACTGTCAACACTACAGTACAAACCCATTCCTCCTGGACACTGTCAACACTACAGTACAAACCCGTTCCTCCTGGACACTGTCAACACTGCAATACAAACCCATTCCTCCTGGACACTGTCAACAGTACAAACCCATTCCTCCTGGACACTGTCAAAATTACAAACCCATTCCTCCTGGACACTGTCAACACTACAATACAAACCCATTCCTCCTGGACACTGTCAACACTGCAATACAAACCCATTCCTCATGGACACTGTCAACAGTACAAACCCATTCCTCCTGGACACTGTCAACACTACAATACAAACCCATTCCTCCTGGACACTGTCAACACTACAATACAAATCCATTCCTCCTGGACACTGTCAACACTACAATACAAACCCGTTCCTCCTGGACACTGTCAACACTACAGTACAAATCCATTCCCTCCTGGACACTGTCAACACTACAGTACAAACCCATTCCTCCTGGACACTGTCAACACTACAGTACAAACCCCATCCTCCTGGACACTGTCAACACTACAGTACAAACCCATTCCTCCTGGACACTGTCAACACTACAGTACAAACCCGCTCCTCCTGGACACTGTCAACACTGCAATACAAACCCATTCCTCCTGGACACTGTCAACAGTACAAACCCATTCCTCCTGGACACTGTCAACATTACAAACCCATTCCTCCTGGACACTGTCAACACTACAATACAAACCCATTCCTCCTGGACACTGTCAACACTGCAATACAAACCCATTCCTCATGGACACTGTCAACAGTACAAACCCATTCCTCCTGGACACTGTCAACACTACAATACAAACCCATTCCTCCTGGACACTGTCAACACTACAATACAAATCCATTCCTCCTGGACACTGTCAACACTACAATACAAACCCGTTCCTCCTGGACACTGTCAACACTACAGTACAAGCCCATTCCTCCTGGACACTGTCAACACTACAGTACAAATCCATTCCCTCCTGGACACTGTCAACACTACAGTACAAACCCATTCCTCCTGGACACTGTCAACACTACAGTAAAAACACATTCCTCCTGGACACGGTCAACACTACAGTACAAACACATTCCTCCTGGACACTGTCAACACTACAGTACAAACCCATTCCTCCTGGACACTGTCAACACTACAGTACAAACCCATTCCTCATGGACACTGTCGACACTACAGTACAAACCCATTCCTCCTGGACACTGTCGACACTACAGTACAAACCCATTCCTCCTGGACACTGTCGACACTACAGTACAAACCCATTCCTCCTGGACACTGTCGACACTACAGTACAAACCCATTCCTCCTGGACACTGTCGACACTACTGTCGACACTACAGTACAAACCCATTCCTCCTGGACACTGTCGACACTACAGTACAAACCCATTCCTCCTGGACACTGTCGACACTACAGTACAAACCCGTTCCTCCTGGACACTGTCAACACTACAGTACAAACCCCATCCTCCTGGACACTGTCAACACTACAGTACAAACCCATTCCTCCTGGACACTGTCGACACTACAGTACAAACCCATTCCTCCTGGACACTGTCAACACTACAGTACAAACCTGTTCCTCCTGGACACTGTCGACACTACAGTACAAACCCATTCCTCCTGGACACTGTCAACACTACAGTACAAACCCGTTCCTCCTGGACACTGTCAACACTACAGTACAAACCCATTCCTCCTGGACACTGTCAACACTACAGTACAAACCCATTCCTCCTGGACACTGTCAACACTACAGTACAAACCCCATTCCTCCTGGACACTGTCAACACTACAGTACAAACCCCATCCTCCTGGACACTGTCAACACTACAGTACAAACCCGTTCCTCCTGGACACTGTCAACACTACAGTACAAACCCCATCCTCCTGGACACTGTCAACACTACAGTACAAACCCCATCCTCCTGGACACTGTCAACACTACAGTACAAACCCATTCCTCCTGGACACTGTCAACACTACAGTACAAACCCATTCCTCCTGGACACTGTCGACACTACAGTACAAACCCATTCCTCCTGGACACTGTCGACACTACTGTCGACACTACAGTACAAACCCATTCCTCCTGGACACTGTCGACACTACAGTACAAACCCATTCCTCCTGGACACTGTCGACACTACAGTACAAACCCGTTCCTCCTGGACACTGTCAACACTACAGTACAAACCCATTCCTCCTGGACACTGTCAACACTACAGTACAAACCCCATCCTCCTGGACACTGTCAACACTACAGTACAAACCCATTCCTCCTGGACACTGTCAACACTACAGTACAAACCCCATCCTCCTGGACACTGTCAACACTACAGTACAAACCCGTTCCTCCTGGACACTGTCAACACTACAGTACAAACCCCATCCTCCTGGACACTGTCAACACTACAGTACAAACCCGTTCCTCCTGGACACTGTCGACACTACAGTACAAACCCATTCCTCCTGGACACTGTCAACACTACAGTACAAACCTGTTCCTCCAGGACACTGTGGACACTACAGTACAAACCCGTTCCTCCTGGACACTGTCGACACTACAGTACAAACCCATTCCTCCTGGACACTGTCAACACTACAGTACAAACCCATTCCTCCTGGACACTGTCAACACTACAGTACAAACCCGCTCCTCCTGGACACTGTCAACACTGCAATACAAACCCATTCCTCCTGGACACTGTCAACAGTACAAACCCATTCCTCCTGGACACTGTCAACATTACAAACCCATTCCTCCTGGACACTGTCAACACTACAGTACAAACCCATTCCTCCTGGACACTGTCAACACTACAGTACAAACCCGTTCCTCCTGGACACTGTCAACACTACAGTACAAACCCCATCCTCCTGGACACTGTCAACACTACAGTACAAACCCATTCCTCCTGGACACTGTCGACACTACAGTACAAACCCATTCCTCCTGGACACTGTCAACACTACAGTACAAACCTGTTCCTCCTGGACACTGTCGACACTACAGTACAAACCCATTCCTCCTGGACACTGTCAACACTACAGTACAAACCCGTTCCTCCTGGACACTGTCAACACTACAGTACAAACCCATTCCTCCTGGACACTGTCAACACTACAGTACAAACCCATTCCTCCTGGACACTGTCAACACTACAGTACAAACCCCATCCTCCTGGACACTGTCAACACTACAGTACAAACCCCATCCTCCTGGACACTGTCAACACTACAGTACAAACCCGTTCCTCCTGGACACTGTCAACACTACAGTACAAACCCCATCCTCCTGGACACTGTCAACACTACAGTACAAACCCCATCCTCCTGGACACTGTCAACACTACAGTACAAACCCATTCCTCCTGGACACTGTCAACACTACAGTACAAACCCATTCCTCCTGGACACTGTCGACACTACAGTACAAACCCATTCCTCCTGGACACTGTCGACACTACTGTCGACACTACAGTACAAACCCATTCCTCCTGGACACTGTCGACACTACAGTACAAACCCATTCCTCCTGGACACTGTCGACACTACAGTACAAACCCGTTCCTCCTGGACACTGTCAACACTACAGTACAAACCCATTCCTCCTGGACACTGTCAACACTACAGTACAAACCCCATCCTCCTGGACACTGTCAACACTACAGTACAAACCCATTCCTCCTGGACACTGTCAACACTACAGTACAAACCCCATCCTCCTGGACACTGTCAACACTACAGTACAAACCCGTTCCTCCTGGACACTGTCAACACTACAGTACAAACCCCATCCTCCTGGACACTGTCAACACTACAGTACAAACCCGTTCCTCCTGGACACTGTCGACACTACAGTACAAACCCATTCCTCCTGGACACTGTCAACACTACAGTACAAACCTGTTCCTCCAGGACACTGTGGACACTACAGTACAAACCCGTTCCTCCTGGACACTGTCGACACTACAGTACAAACCCATTCCTCCTGGACACTGTCAACACTACAGTACAAACCCATTCCTCCTGGACACTGTCAACACTACAGTACAAACCCGCTCCTCCTGGACACTGTCAACACTGCAATACAAACCCATTCCTCCTGGACACTGTCAACAGTACAAACCCATTCCTCCTGGACACTGTCAACATTACAAACCCATTCCTCCTGGACACTGTCAACACTACAATACAAACCCATTCCTCCTGGACACTGTCAACACTGCAATACAAACCCATTCCTCATGGACACTGTCAACAGTACAAACCCATTCCTCCTGGACACTGTCAACACTACAATACAAACCCATTCCTCCTGGACACTGTCAACACTACAATACAAATCCATTCCTCCTGGACACTGTCAACACTACAATACAAACCCGTTCCTCCTGGACACTGTCAACACTACAGTACAAACCCATTCCTCCTGGACACTGTCAACACTACAGTACAAATCCATTCCCTCCTGGACACGGTCAACACTACAGTACAAACCCATTCCTCCTGGACACTGTCAACACTACAGTACAAACCCATTCCTCCTGGACACTGTCAACACTACAGTACAAACCCATTCCTCATGGACACTGTCGACACTACAGTACAAACCCATTCCTCCTGGACACTCAACACTACAGTACAAACCCATTCCTCCTGGACACTGTCAACACTACAGTACAAACCCATTCCTCCTGGACACTGTCAACACTACAGTACAAACCCGTTCCTCCTGGACACTGTCAACACTGCAATACAAACCCATTCCTCCTGGACACTGTCAACAGTACAAACCCATTCCTCCTGGACACTGTCAAAATTACAAACCCATTCCTCCTGGACACTGTCAACACTACAATACAAACCCATTCCTCCTGGACACTGTCAACACTGCAATACAAACCCATTCCTCATGGACACTGTCAACAGTACAAACCCATTCCTCCTGGACACTGTCAACACTACAATACAAACCCATTCCTCCTGGACACTGTCAACACTACAATACAAATCCATTCCTCCTGGACACTGTCAACACTACAATACAAACCCGTTCCTCCTGGACACTGTCAACACTACAGTACAAATCCATTCCCTCCTGGACACTGTCAACACTACAGTACAAACCCATTCCTCCTGGACACTGTCAACACTACAGTACAAACCCCATCCTCCTGGACACTGTCAACACTACAGTACAAACCCATTCCTCCTGGACACTGTCAACACTACAGTACAAACCCGCTCCTCCTGGACACTGTCAACACTGCAATACAAACCCATTCCTCCTGGACACTGTCAACAGTACAAACCCATTCCTCCTGGACACTGTCAACATTACAAACCCATTCCTCCTGGACACTGTCAACACTACAATACAAACCCATTCCTCCTGGACACTGTCAACACTGCAATACAAACCCATTCCTCATGGACACTGTCAACAGTACAAACCCATTCCTCCTGGACACTGTCAACACTACAATACAAACCCATTCCTCCTGGACACTGTCAACACTACAATACAAATCCATTCCTCCTGGACACTGTCAACACTACAATACAAACCCGTTCCTCCTGGACACTGTCAACACTACAGTACAAGCCCATTCCTCCTGGACACTGTCAACACTACAGTACAAATCCATTCCCTCCTGGACACTGTCAACACTACAGTACAAACCCATTCCTCCTGGACACTGTCAACACTACAGTAAAAACACATTCCTCCTGGACACGGTCAACACTACAGTACAAACACATTCCTCCTGGACACTGTCAACACTACAGTACAAACCCATTCCTCCTGGACACTGTCAACACTACAGTACAAACCCATTCCTCATGGACACTGTCGACACTACAGTACAAACCCATTCCTCCTGGACACTGTCGACACTACAGTACAAACCCATTCCTCCTGGACACTGTCGACACTACAGTACAAACCCATTCCTCCTGGACACTGTCGACACTACAGTACAAACCCATTCCTCCTGGACACTGTCGACACTACTGTCGACACTACAGTACAAACCCATTCCTCCTGGACACTGTCGACACTACAGTACAAACCCATTCCTCCTGGACACTGTCGACACTACAGTACAAACCCGTTCCTCCTGGACACTGTCAACACTACAGTACAAACCCCATCCTCCTGGACACTGTCAACACTACAGTACAAACCCATTCCTCCTGGACACTGTCGACACTACAGTACAAACCCATTCCTCCTGGACACTGTCAACACTACAGTACAAACCTGTTCCTCCTGGACACTGTCGACACTACAGTACAAACCCATTCCTCCTGGACACTGTCAACACTACAGTACAAACCCGTTCCTCCTGGACACTGTCAACACTACAGTACAAACCCATTCCTCCTGGACACTGTCAACACTACAGTACAAACCCATTCCTCCTGGACACTGTCAACACTACAGTACAAACCCCATCCTCCTGGACACTGTCAACACTACAGTACAAACCCCATCCTCCTGGACACTGTCAACACTACAGTACAAACCCGTTCCTCCTGGACACTGTCAACACTACAGTACAAACCCCATCCTCCTGGACACTGTCAACACTACAGTACAAACCCCATCCTCCTGGACACTGTCAACACTACAGTACAAACCCATTCCTCCTGGACACTGTCAACACTACAGTACAAACCCATTCCTCCTGGACACTGTCGACACTACAGTACAAACCCATTCCTCCTGGACACTGTCGACACTACTGTCGACACTACAGTACAAACCCATTCCTCCTGGACACTGTCGACACTACAGTACAAACCCATTCCTCCTGGACACTGTCGACACTACAGTACAAACCCGTTCCTCCTGGACACTGTCAACACTACAGTACAAACCCATTCCTCCTGGACACTGTCAACACTACAGTACAAACCCCATCCTCCTGGACACTGTCAACACTACAGTACAAACCCATTCCTCCTGGACACTGTCAACACTACAGTACAAACCCCATCCTCCTGGACACTGTCAACACTACAGTACAAACCCGTTCCTCCTGGACACTGTCAACACTACAGTACAAACCCCATCCTCCTGGACACTGTCAACACTACAGTACAAACCCGTTCCTCCTGGACACTGTCAACACTACAGTACAAATCCATTCCCTCCTGGACACTGTCAACACTACAGTACAAACCCATTCCTCCTGGACACTGTCAACACTACAGTACAAACCCCATCCTCCTGGACACTGTCAACACTACAGTACAAACCCATTCCTCCTGGACACTGTCAACACTACAGTACAAACCCGCTCCTCCTGGACACTGTCAACACTGCAATACAAACCCATTCCTCCTGGACACTGTCAACAGTACAAACCCATTCCTCCTGGACACTGTCAACATTACAAACCCATTCCTCCTGGACACTGTCAACACTACAATACAAACCCATTCCTCCTGGACACTGTCAACACTGCAATACAAACCCATTCCTCATGGACACTGTCAACAGTACAAACCCATTCCTCCTGGACACTGTCAACACTACAATACAAACCCATTCCTCCTGGACACTGTCAACACTACAATACAAATCCATTCCTCCTGGACACTGTCAACACTACAATACAAACCCGTTCCTCCTGGACACTGTCAACACTACAGTACAAGCCCATTCCTCCTGGACACTGTCAACACTACAGTACAAATCCATTCCCTCCTGGACACTGTCAACACTACAGTACAAACCCATTCCTCCTGGACACTGTCAACACTACAGTAAAAACACATTCCTCCTGGACACGGTCAACACTACAGTACAAACACATTCCTCCTGGACACTGTCAACACTACAGTACAAACCCATTCCTCCTGGACACTGTCAACACTACAGTACAAACCCATTCCTCATGGACACTGTCGACACTACAGTACAAACCCATTCCTCCTGGACACTGTCGACACTACAGTACAAACCCATTCCTCCTGGACACTGTCGACACTACAGTACAAACCCATTCCTCCTGGACACTGTCGACACTACAGTACAAACCCATTCCTCCTGGACACTGTCGACACTACTGTCGACACTACAGTACAAACCCATTCCTCCTGGACACTGTCGACACTACAGTACAAACCCATTCCTCCTGGACACTGTCGACACTACAGTACAAACCCGTTCCTCCTGGACACTGTCAACACTACAGTACAAACCCCATCCTCCTGGACACTGTCAACACTACAGTACAAACCCATTCCTCCTGGACACTGTCGACACTACAGTACAAACCCATTCCTCCTGGACACTGTCAACACTACAGTACAAACCTGTTCCTCCTGGACACTGTCGACACTACAGTACAAACCCATTCCTCCTGGACACTGTCAACACTACAGTACAAACCCGTTCCTCCTGGACACTGTCAACACTACAGTACAAACCCATTCCTCCTGGACACTGTCAACACTACAGTACAAACCCATTCCTCCTGGACACTGTCAACACTACAGTACAAACCCCATCCTCCTGGACACTGTCAACACTACAGTACAAACCCCATCCTCCTGGACACTGTCAACACTACAGTACAAACCCGTTCCTCCTGGACACTGTCAACACTACAGTACAAACCCCATCCTCCTGGACACTGTCAACACTACAGTACAAACCCCATCCTCCTGGACACTGTCAACACTACAGTACAAACCCATTCCTCCTGGACACTGTCAACACTACAGTACAAACCCATTCCTCCTGGACACTGTCGACACTACAGTACAAACCCATTCCTCCTGGACACTGTCGACACTACTGTCGACACTACAGTACAAACCCATTCCTCCTGGACACTGTCGACACTACAGTACAAACCCATTCCTCCTGGACACTGTCGACACTACAGTACAAACCCGTTCCTCCTGGACACTGTCAACACTACAGTACAAACCCATTCCTCCTGGACACTGTCAACACTACAGTACAAACCCCATCCTCCTGGACACTGTCAACACTACAGTACAAACCCATTCCTCCTGGACACTGTCAACACTACAGTACAAACCCCATCCTCCTGGACACTGTCAACACTACAGTACAAACCCGTTCCTCCTGGACACTGTCAACACTACAGTACAAACCCCATCCTCCTGGACACTGTCAACACTACAGTACAAACCCATTCCTCCTGGACACTGTCAACACTACAGTACAAACCCATTCCTCATGGACACTGTCGACACTACAGTACAAACCCATTCCTCCTGGACACTGTCGACACTACAGTACAAACCCATTCCTCCTGGACACTGTCGACACTACAGTACAAACCCATTCCTCCTGGACACTGTCGACACTACAGTACAAACCCATTCCTCCTGGACACTGTCGACACTACTGTCGACACTACAGTACAAACCCATTCCTCCTGGACACTGTCGACACTACAGTACAAACCCATTCCTCCTGGACACTGTCGACACTACAGTACAAACCCGTTCCTCCTGGACACTGTCAACACTACAGTACAAACCCCATCCTCCTGGACACTGTCAACACTACAGTACAAACCCATTCCTCCTGGACACTGTCGACACTACAGTACAAACCCATTCCTCCTGGACACTGTCAACACTACAGTACAAACCTGTTCCTCCTGGACACTGTCGACACTACAGTACAAACCCATTCCTCCTGGACACTGTCAACACTACAGTACAAACCCGTTCCTCCTGGACACTGTCAACACTACAGTACAAACCCATTCCTCCTGGACACTGTCAACACTACAGTACAAACCCATTCCTCCTGGACACTGTCAACACTACAGTACAAACCCCATCCTCCTGGACACTGTCAACACTACAGTACAAACCCCATCCTCCTGGACACTGTCAACACTACAGTACAAACCCGTTCCTCCTGGACACTGTCAACACTACAGTACAAACCCCATCCTCCTGGACACTGTCAACACTACAGTACAAACCCCATCCTCCTGGACACTGTCAACACTACAGTACAAACCCGTTCCTCCTGGACACTGTCAACACTACAGTACAAACCCCATCCTCCTGGACACTGTCAACACTACAGTACAAACCCATTCCTCCTGGACACTGTCAACACTACAGTACAAACCCATTCCTCATGGACACTGTCGACACTACAGTACAAACCCATTCCTCCTGGACACTGTCGACACTACAGTACAAACCCATTCCTCCTGGACACTGTCGACACTACAGTACAAACCCATTCCTCCTGGACACTGTCGACACTACAGTACAAACCCATTCCTCCTGGACACTGTCGACACTACAGTACAAACCCATTCCTCCTGGACACTGTCGACACTACTGTCGACACTACAGTACAAACCCATTCCTCCTGGACACTGTCGACACTACAGTACAAACCCATTCCTCCTGGACACTGTCGACACTACAGTACAAACCCGTTCCTCCTGGACACTGTCAACACTACAGTACAAACCCCATCCTCCTGGACACTGTCAACACTACAGTACAAACCCATTCCTCCTGGACACTGTCGACACTACAGTACAAACCCATTCCTCCTGGACACTGTCAACACTACAGTACAAACCTGTTCCTCCTGGACACTGTCGACACTACAGTACAAACCCATTCCTCCTGGACACTGTCAACACTACAGTACAAACCCGTTCCTCCTGGACACTGTCAACACTACAGTACAAACCCATTCCTCCTGGACACTGTCAACACTACAGTACAAACCCATTCCTCCTGGACACTGTCAACACTACAGTACAAACCCCATCCTCCTGGACACTGTCAACACTACAGTACAAACCCCATCCTCCTGGACACTGTCAACACTACAGTACAAACCCGTTCCTCCTGGACACTGTCAACACTACAGTACAAACCCCATCCTCCTGGACACTGTCAACACTACAGTACAAACCCCATCCTCCTGGACACTGTCAACACTACAGTACAAACCCATTCCTCCTGGACACTGTCAACACTACAGTACAAACCCATTCCTCCTGGACACTGTCGACACTACAGTACAAACCCATTCCTCCTGGACACTGTCGACACTACTGTCGACACTACAGTACAAACCCATTCCTCCTGGACACTGTCGACACTACAGTACAAACCCATTCCTCCTGGACACTGTCGACACTACAGTACAAACCCGTTCCTCCTGGACACTGTCAACACTACAGTACAAACCCATTCCTCCTGGACACTGTCAACACTACAGTACAAACCCCATCCTCCTGGACACTGTCAACACTACAGTACAAACCCATTCCTCCTGGACACTGTCAACACTACAGTACAAACCCCATCCTCCTGGACACTGTCAACACTACAGTACAAACCCGTTCCTCCTGGACACTGTCAACACTACAGTACAAACCCCATCCTCCTGGACACTGTCAACACTACAGTACAAACCCGTTCCTCCTGGACACTGTCGACACTACAGTACAAACCCATTCCTCCTGGACACTGTCAACACTACAGTACAAACCTGTTCCTCCAGGACACTGTGGACACTACAGTACAAACCCGTTCCTCCTGGACACTGTCGACACTACAGTACAAACCCATTCCTCCTGGACACTGTCAACACTACAGTACAAACCCATTCCTCCTGGACACTGTCAACACTACAGTACAAACCCGCTCCTCCTGGACACTGTCAACACTGCAATACAAACCCATTCCTCCTGGACACTGTCAACAGTACAAACCCATTCCTCCTGGACACTGTCAACATTACAAACCCATTCCTCCTGGACACTGTCAACACTACAATACAAACCCATTCCTCCTGGACACTGTCAACACTGCAATACAAACCCATTCCTCATGGACACTGTCAACAGTACAAACCCATTCCTCCTGGACACTGTCAACACTACAATACAAACCCATTCCTCCTGGACACTGTCAACACTACAATACAAATCCATTCCTCCTGGACACTGTCAACACTACAATACAAACCCGTTCCTCCTGGACACTGTCAACACTACAGTACAAACCCATTCCTCCTGGACACTGTCAACACTACAGTACAAATCCATTCCCTCCTGGACACTGTCAACACTACAGTACAAACCCATTCCTCCTGGACACTGTCAACACTACAGTAAAAACACATTCCTCCTGGACACGGTCAACACTACAGTACAAACACATTCCTCCTGGACACTGTCAACACTACAGTACAAACCCATTCCTCCTGGACACTGTCAACACTACAGTACAAACCCATTCCTCATGGACACTGTCGACACTACAGTACAAACCCATTCCTCCTGGACACTGTCGACACTACAGTACAAACCCATTCCTCCTGGACACTGTCGACACTACAGTACAAACCCATTCCTCCTGGACACTGTCGACACTACAGTACAAACCCATTCCTCCTGGACACTGTCGACACTACTGTCGACACTACAGTACAAACCCATTCCTCCTGGACACTGTCGACACTACAGTACAAACCCATTCCTCCTGGACACTGTCGACACTACAGTACAAACCCGTTCCTCCTGGACACTGTCAACACTACAGTACAAACCCCATCCTCCTGGACACTGTCAACACTACAGTACAAACCCATTCCTCCTGGACACTGTCGACACTACAGTACAAACCCATTCCTCCTGGACACTGTCAACACTACAGTACAAACCTGTTCCTCCTGGACACTGTCGACACTACAGTACAAACCCATTCCTCCTGGACACTGTCAACACTACAGTACAAACCCGTTCCTCCTGGACACTGTCAACACTACAGTACAAACCCATTCCTCCTGGACACTGTCAACACTACAGTACAAACCCATTCCTCCTGGACACTGTCAACACTACAGTACAAACCCCATCCTCCTGGACACTGTCAACACTACAGTACAAACCCCATCCTCCTGGACACTGTCAACACTACAGTACAAACCCGTTCCTCCTGGACACTGTCAACACTACAGTACAAACCCCATCCTCCTGGACACTGTCAACACTACAGTACAAACCCCATCCTCCTGGACACTGTCAACACTACAGTACAAACCCATTCCTCCTGGACACTGTCAACACTACAGTACAAACCCCATCCTCCTGGACACTGTCAACACTACAGTACAAACCCGTTCCTCCTGGACACTGTCAACACTACAGTACAAACCCATTCCTCCTGGACACTGTCAACACTACAGTACAAACCCGTTCCTCCTGGACACTGTCAACACTACAGTACAAACCCCATCCTCCTGGACACTGTCAACACTACAGTACAAACCCCATCCTCCTGGACACTGTCAACACTACAGTACAAACCCGTTCCTCCTGGACACTGTCAACACTACAGTACAAACCCATTCCTCCTGGACACTGTCAACACTACAGTACAAACCCCATCCTCCTGGACACTGTCAACACTACAGTACAAACCCATTCCTCCTGGACACTGTCAACACTACAGTACAAACCCCATCCTCCTGGACACTGTCAACACTACAGTACAAACCCGTTCCTCCTGGACACTGTCAACACTACAGTACAAACCCCATCCTCCTGGACACTGTCAACACTACAGTACAAACCCGTTCCTCCTGGACACTGTCGACACTACAGTACAAACCCATTCCTCCTGGACACTGTCAACACTACAGTACAAACCTGTTCCTCCAGGACACTGTGGACACTACAGTACAAACCCGTTCCTCCTGGACACTGTCGACACTACAGTACAAACCCATTCCTCCTGGACACTGTCAACACTACAGTACAAACCCATTCCTCCTGGACACTGTCGACACTACAGTACAAACCCATTCCTCCTGGACACTGTCAACACTACAATACAAACCCATTCCTCCTGGACACTGTCAACACTACAGTACAAACCCGTTCCTCCTGGACACTGTCAACACTACAGTACAAACCCATTCCTCCTGGACACTGTCGACACTACAGTACAAACCCATTCCTCCTGGACACTGTCGACACTACAGTACAAACCCGTTCCTCATGGACACTGTCAACACTACAGTACAAACCCATTCCTCCTGGACATTGTCAACACTACAGTACAAACCCCATCCTCCTGGACACTGTCAACACTACAGTACAAACCCGTTCCTCCTGGACACTGTCAACACTAAAATACAAACCCATTCCTCCTGGACACTGTCGACACTACAGTACAAACCCATTCCTCCTGGACACTGTCAACACTACAGTACAAACCCATTCCTCCTGGACACTGTCAACACTAAAATACAAACCCATTCCTCCTGGACACTGTCGACACTACAGTACAAACCCATTCCTCCTGGACACTGTCAACACTACAGTACAAACCCATTCCTCCTGGACACTGTCAACACTAAAATACAAACCCGTTCCTCCCGGACACTGTCAACACTAAAATACAAACCCATTCCTCCTGGACACTGTCAACACTACAGTACAAACCCATTCCTCCTGGACACTGTCAACACTACAGTACAAACCCATTCCTCCTGGACACTGTCAACACTACAGTACAAACCCATTCCTACTGGACACTGTCAACACTACAGTACAAACCCATTCCTCCTGGACACGGTCAACACTACAGTACAAACCCATTCCTCCTGGACACTGTCAACACTACAATACAAACCCATTCCTACTGTACACTGTCAACACTACAGTACAAACCCATTCCTCATGGACACTGTCAACACTACAGTACAAACCCCATCCTCCTGGACACTGTCAACACTACAGTACAAACCCGTTCCTCCTGGACACTGTCAACACTACAATACAAACCCATTCCTACTGGACACTGTCAACACTACAGTACAAACCCATTCCTCCTGGACACGGTCAACACTACAGTACAAACCCATTCCTCCTGTACACTGTCAACACTACAATACAAACCCATTCCTCCTGGACACTGTCGACACTACAGTACAAACCCGTTCCTCCTGGACACTGTCAACACTACAATACAAACCCCTTCCTCCTGGACACTGTCAACACTACAATACAAACCCATTCCTCCTGGACACTGTCAACACTACAATACAAACCCATTCCTCCTGGACACTGTCAACACTACAATACAAACCCATTCCTCCTGGACACTGTCAACACTACAGTACAAACCCCATCCTCCTGGACACTGTCGACACTACAGTACAAACCCATTCCTCCTGGACACTGTCAACACTACAGTACAAACCCCATCCTCCTGGACACTGTCGACACTACAGTACAAACCCCATCCTCCTGGACACTGTCAACACTACAGTACAAACCCGTTCCTCCTGGACACTGTCGACACTACAGTACAAACCCATTCCTACTGGACACTGTCAACACTACAGTACAAACCCATTCCTCCTGGACACTGTCAACACTACAGTACAAACCCATTCCTCCTGGACACTGTCAACACTACAGTACAAACCCCATCCTCCTGGACACTGTCAACACTACAGTACAAACCCATTCCTCCTGGACACTGTCAACACTACAGTACAAACCCCATCCTCCTGGACACTGTCAACACTACAGTACAAACCCATTCCTCCTGGACACTGTCAACACTACAGTACAAACCCATTCCTCCTGGACACTGTCAACACTACAGTACAAACCCATTCCTCCTGGACACTGTCAACACTACAGTACAAACCCATTCCTCCTGGACACGGTCAACACTACAGTACAAACCCATTCCTCCTGGACACTGTCAACACTACAGTACAAACCCATTCCTCCTGGACACTCAACACTACAGTACAAACCCATTCCTCCTGGACACTGTCAACACTACAGTACAAACCCATTCCTCCTGGACACTGTCAACACTACAGTACAAACCCATTCCTCCTGGACACTGTCAGCACTACAGTAAAAACCCATTCCTCCTGGACACTGTCAACACTACAGTACAAACCCATTCCTCCTGGACACTGTCAACACTACAGTACAAACCCATTCCTCCTGGACACTGTCAACACTACAGTACAAACCCATTCCTCCTGGACACTGTCAACACTACAGTACAAACCCATTCCTCCTGGACACTGTCAACACTACAGTACAAACCCCATCCTCCTGGACACTGTCAACACTACAGTACAAACCCCATCCTCCTGGACACTGTCAACACTACAGTACAAACCCATTCCTCCTGGACACTGTCAACACTACAGTACAAACCCGTTCCTCCTGGACACTGTCAACACTGCAATACAAACCCATTCCTCCTGGACACTGTCAACAGTACAAACCCATTCCTCCTGGACACTGTCAACACTACAAACCCATTCCTCCTGGACATTGTCAACACTACAATACAAACCCATTCCTCCTGGACACTGTCAACACTGCAATACAAACCCATTCCTCATGGACACTGTCAACAGTACAAACCCATTCCTCCTGGACACTGTCAACACTACAATACAAACCCATTCCTCCTGGACACTGTCAACACTACAATACAAATCCATTCCTCCTGGACACTGTCAACACTACAATACAAACCCGTTCCTCCTGGACACTGTCAACACTACAGTACAAACCCATTCCTCCTGGACACTGTCAACACTACAGTACAAATCCATTCCCTCCTGGACACTGTCAACACTACAGTACAAACCCATTCCTCCTGGACACTGTCAACACTACAGTAAAAACCCATTCCTCCTGGACACGGTCAACACTACAGTACAAACACATTTCTCCTGGACACTGTCAACACTACAGTACAAACCCATTCCTCCTGGACACTGTCAACACTACAGTACAAATCCATTCCTCATGGACACTGTCGACACTACAGTACAAACCCATTCCTCCTGGACACTGTCGACACTACAGTACAAACCCATTCCTCCTGGACACTGTCGACACTACAGTACAAACCCATTCCTCCTGGACACTGTCGACACTACAGTACAAACCCATTCCTCCTGGACACTGTCAACACTACAGTACAAACCCGTTCCTCCTGGACACTGTCAACACTACAGTACAAACCCATTCCTCCTGGACACTGTCGACACTACAGTACAAACCCCATCCTCCTGGACACTGTCAACACTACAGTACAAACCCGTTCCTCCTGGACACTGTCGACACTACAGTACAAACCCATTCCTCATGGACACTGTCAACACTACAGTACAAACCCGTTCCTCCTGGACACTGTCAACACTACAATACAAACCTGTTCCTCCTGGACACTGTCGACACTACAGTACAAACCCATTCCTCCTGGACACTGTCAACACTACAGTACAAACCCATTCCTCCTGAATGTTCTTACAGGTACTGGTGATGGAAGGGGGTGTTAAATGGGGGTGTGAGTGTTATTCCTAGTGACGGCTGTGGTGTGGAGAGGCCCGTGGGAGTTTGTAGCCTCGTCTACATTTAGAAGGACCCATTCATCTGATCTGTCAGAGACTGTGTCCAAAATGGCTCCGTATTCTCTACGGGCACCCTGGTCAAAAGTAGTGCCCTACATAGGGGATAGGGTGCCCTTTCAGACGGTGTGAAGTGTCTGTGTATAGATTTACAAGACTGATCTGTATGCATGAGAGAGAGGTAGGGCAGCATATCAGTGAAAAGCACCTTGCAGTCAGGGGCGGACTAGGACAAGAATTCAGCCCTGGCATTTTACCCACAACAACCCACAGTACTGCGGACGTCATCAACTTCACCCCATTTTATTTACTTTTTAATGCAATAAATTTGGTACATTTTCAAAACTTTTTTTTTCACTTAGTCATTATGGGGTATTGTGTGGGGATGGCTGAAACCAATCTATTTAATACATTTTTAATTCCGGCTGTAACACAACAAAATGTGGAATTAAGTCAAGGTGTATGAATACTAATTAAAATCATAGGCTAATCTAACTCTAAATATACTATCCACTGTTGCCATGTATTCATCCAACAGTAGATGTCCCAGAAAACCTTTCCAGTTGTAGGCTACTACCCATGATACCTTTTAGACCTATGCCCTCGCAATTGTCAGTGCGCATTTCTCGCTCGTGTCGCTCCATATCTCAAAGCCTTATCAAATAGCTTGGTTATAACATAGTTGCTATTGAGCTGAATATTAAGTTGAGAAATAATATCTACAGAAAGCCGAGGCCCTCCCCTCTTCAACAGGGACAAGTCGACAAACCTTCCAAAGCTGTTTTTCCCGCAATTGCATTTTGAAATGTTATACAATAAATAGAGAAATTGCGTAAAGTAGTTTTTTTTGCGTCATTATCGCCGGCCATGTCACCTTTTTTAAATTAAAAATTAAAAAATTAATATAGAAAATATTAGTTTGATATTGACAATCAGCCCACCCAACAACAAAAATTGTCCAGCCCATCTGGCATTTGCCAGAATTGCCAGATGGCCAATCCGCCCCTGCTTGCAGTTGCTACAGATGCACGCTACGCCAGTGCCTTTTAGCCCATAGCTTTACGCCAGTGCCTTTTAGCCCATAGCTTTACGCCAGTGCCTTTTAGCCCATAGCTTTACGCCAGTGCCTTTTAGCCCATAGCTTTACGCCAGTGCCTTTTAGCCCATAGCTTTACGCCAGTGCCTTTTAGCCCATAGCTTTACGCCAGTGCCTTTTAGCCCATAGCTTTACGCCAGTGCCTTTTAGCCCATAGCTTTACGCCAGTGCCTTTTAGCCCATAGCTTTACGCCAGTGCCTTTTAGCCCATAGCTTTACGCCAGTGCCTTTTAGCCCATAGCTTTACGCCAGTGCCTTTTAGCCCATAGCTTTACGCCAGTGCCTTTTAGCCCATAGCTTTACGCCAGTGCCTTTTAGCCCATAGCTTTACGCCAGTGCCTTTTAGCCCATAGCTTTACGCCAGTGCCTTTTAGCCCATAGCTTTACGCCAGTGCCTTTTAGCCCATAGCTTTACGCCAGTGCCTTTTAGCCCATAGCTTTACGCCAGTGCCTTTTAGCCCATAGCTTTACGCCAGTGCCTTTTAGCCCATAGCTTTACGCCAGTGCCTTTTAGCCCATAGCTTTACGCCAGTGCCTTTTAGCCCATAGCTTTACGCCAGTGCCTTTTAGCCCATAGCTTTACGCCAGTGCCTTTTAGCCCATAGCTTTACGCCAGTGCCTTTTAGCCCATAGCTTTACGCCAGTGCCTTTTAGCCCATAGCTTTACGCCAGTGCCTTTTAGCCCATAGCTTTACGCCAGTGCCTTTTAGCCCATAGCTTTATTCAGATCTGAATTAGAACTTCGTTTGATCTCTGTTGGTTCTCAGGGTGCCAGGCAAAGCATATAGTCTCAAAGCCAGAGATCTTATGACGATAAAGTCCCTGACTTTAATAAGAACGAGTGAGTAATGAGCTAAGGAAACTTAGTATGGCTAGACAGTATTAAGCCAGATGTGTGCTGCCTGCATATGTTTTACATGGAAACTATCCACATCTCTACCAGACTGTCTGGCCTTGAAATAAACCTGGGATTCATCCTCAAACTGCACGCAAGACCTTCAGATGAGGTAGACCAGGTTATCCAACGACCTTCAGATGAGGTAGACCAGGTTATCCAACGACCTTCAGATGAGGTAGACCAGGTTATCCAACGACCTTCAGATGAGGTAGACCAGGTTATCCAACGACCTTCAGATGAGGTAGACCAGGTTATCCAACGACCTTCAGATGAGGTAGACCAGGTTATCCAACGACCTTCAGATGAGGTAGACCAGGTTATCCAACGACCTTCAGATGAGGTAGACCAGGTTATCCAACGACCTTCAGATGAGGTAGACCAGGTTATCCAACGACCTTCAGATGAGGTAGACCAGGTTATCCAACGACCTTCAGATGAGGTAGACCAGGTTATCCAACGACCTTCAGGTGAGGTAGACCAGGTTATCCAACGACCTTCAGGTGAGGTAGACCAGGTTATCCAACGACCTTCAGATGAGGTAGACCAGGTTATCCAACGACCTTCAGGTGAGGTAGACCAGGTTATCCAACGACCTTCAGGTGAGGTAGACCAGGTTATCCAACGACCTTCAGGTGAGGTAGACCAGGTTATCCAACGACCTTCAGATGAGGTAGACCAGGTTATCCAACGACCTTCAGAAATCCTGGTCTAACTTCAGTCTGGGGGAACCACTGTATATCCCATGTTTTCTGGCCTGACTTCGGTTCCTCTCAACCCATGACTTATATTAACACGACTGAATAAAATGTTCAGAATACTACTTTTTTTTAAGTAGTCAACTATTTTAACATATGATCTGTAAATCAGAGTACTTCAAAACAATGGTAATGCTCAAGTCCTTTCTTTCCTATTGGCTTCAGACGGTGAACTCTCTGTCTTTTTTATTTCCTCGCAGATAAAGAAGGAGTATGGCAACAACGTGGTACCTGCTTTCCCGCCAAAGAAGATCTTTACTCTGACACCGACTGATGTGGAGCAGAGACGTGAACAGTTGGAGAAATACATGCAAGCTGGTGAGGGAGGATGTTTCAGTTCTGGGCTCTGTATTTCAGCGTTTGGGGTCCATTCGATTTAAAAAAAAATATATATATATATTACCTCCATTCAGAAGCAGAATTTAAATTCTAATTCAAGTATTGTTGAGAGAAAAGTTAGTTGTTTTCAAAGAGGGTTTTATATTATTGAATTCAAAGTCTCGAATTCATCTCTACTAAATTAAACTAGAAGTGACCTCAGCCTTTCCCATGGGGAGGAGGATATAGTAGAAGAGACAGTAGCTGACTCAATAAAAGGGCGGTATAGTGGAGCAGACAGTAGCTGACTCAATAAAAGGGCAGTATAGAGGAACAGACAGTAGCTGACTTAATAAAAGGGTGGTATAGTGGAGCAGACAGTAGCTGACTCAATAAAAGGGCAGTATAGAGGAACAGACAGTAGCTGACTCAATAAAAGGGCAGTATAGAGGAACAGACAGTAGCTGACTCAATAAAAGGGCAGTATAGAGGAACAGACAGTAGCTGACTCAATAAAAGGGCAGTATAGAGGAACAGACAGTAGCTGACTCAATAAAAGGGTGGTATAGTGGAGCAGACAGTAGCTGACTCAATAAAAGGGCAGTATAGAGGAACAGACAGTAGCTGACTCAATAAAAGGGCAGTATAGAGGAACAGACAGTAGCCGACTCAATAAAAGGGCAGTATAGAGGAACAGACAGTAGCTGACTCAATAAAAGGGCGGTATAGTGGAACAGACAGTAGCTGACTCAATGAAAGGGCAGTATAGTGGAACAGACAGTAGCTGACTCAATAAAAGGGCGGTATAGTGGAACAGACAGTAGCTGACTCAATAAAAGGGCGGTAAAGTAGAACAGACAGTAGCTGACTTAATAAAAGGGCAGTATAGTAGAACAGACAGTAGCTGACTCAATAAAAGGGCGGTATAGAGGAACAGACAGTAGCCGACTCAATAAAAGGGCAGTATAGAGGAACAGACAGTAGCTGACTTAATAAAAGGGCGGTATAGTGGAGCAGACAGTAGCTGACTCAATAAAAGGGCAGTATTGTAGAACAGACAGTAGCTGACTCAATAAAAGGGCAGTATTGTAGAACAGACAGTAGCTGACTCAATAAAAGGGCGGTATAGTGGAACAGACAGTAGCTGACTCAATAAAAGGGCAGTATAGTGGAACAGACAGTAGCTGACTCAATAAAAGGGCGGTATAGTGGAACAGACAGTAGCTGACTTAATAAAAGGGCGGTATAGTGGAACAGACAGTAGCTGACTCAATAAAAGGGCAGTATAGTAGAACAGACAGTAGCTGACTCAATAAAAGGGCGGTATAGAGGAACAGACAGTAGCTGACTCAATAAAAGGGTAGTATAGTGGAACAGTAGCCGACTCATGATCTCCTGTTGGAACATTTCCTCATAGCAACCAGAATGACCAATCCATGTATCAGAATACCTTGTTAGTTGCTGACTGTCTGCCTGTAGACTGGTGTGGTTTTAGTGTGGGCAGCAGCTTACTTTACAACATATATGTCAGAGTCAAGGCCCGCGGGCCACATCCGGCCCGCGAGAAGGTTTTTTACGGCCCCTGGGATGATCTTGATTTATTATTAGAACCGGCCCGCAGACCGCAGCAAGCCGGCAGCCCGCAGATCTTTTACACGCACCAATACTACATTTCCCACAATGCAACGGTGACGCACCGAGCAGTAGGCTGCTGTGTAAATGAGATGGAGCTGCCTTGGGAAAAACTCGTGGGTTTGACAACCGACGGAGCACCTGCGATGTGTGGACACAGGAGCGGACTGGTGGCGAAGATACGGGAAAAGATGCAAGAGGAAAACGCGACAGGTGAGCTGACAGCTTATCATTGTATCATACACCAGGAAGCGTTGTGCGGTAAAGCCTTGAAAATGGAGCATGTAATGAGCATCATCACGCGCACAGTTAACTTTATCAGAGCCAAAGGTTTGAATCACCGCCAGTTCAAGGCATTTCTGACGGAGTTAGAAACGGAGCATGGTGATTTGCCTTATCACACAGAGGTGCGATGGCTAAGCCAGGGAAAGGTGCTTCAAAGATGTTTCGAGCTTCGTGAGGAGATTTGTCTGTTCTTGGACAGCAAAGGGAAAGACACAACACAACTCCGAGACGAAATGTTTCTGTGTGAAATGGCTTTTCTGTGTGACATTACGAGTCATCTGAATGCAATGAACTTGCAGCTGCAGGGTCGGGATCATGTCATCTCTGATATGTACAGTACAGTGAAGGCATTTAAAACCAAACTGACTCTGTGGGAGACGCAGATGCGGAAAGAAAATTTGAGCCACTTTCCCAGCTGCCAGACCATGAAAGAGAAGCTCTCTACCAGTGCGTTCCCGAGCGCACAGTTGGCTGATAAAATAGGTATGCTTGCCGCTGACTTTCGACGCCGATTTGCTGACTTTGAAGCACAAAAAAGCAGGTTGGAACTGCTCGGTAACCCATTTGCTGTTGACGTGGAAAGCTCACCACCAAACCTCCAAATGGAGTTGATTGACCTCCAATGCAATGATGCACTGAGGGCAAAATATGCGGCAGTGGGTGCTGCGGAGTTCGCCCGTTTCCTCCCCGACACAATGCCCCAGCTGCGCATCCAGGCTGCTCAAACGTTGTCTATGTTTGGCAGCACATACCTGTGTGAACAACTGTTTTCTTTGATGAACCTGAACAAAACATCACACAGAAGTCGACTTACTGCTGAACACCTCCACTCAATTCTGAGGATTTCCTCAGCTCAGAGCCTTACCCCGAACATTGATGAACTTGTGGAAAAGATGGGACACCACCAAGTATCACCCTCAACCTCAAACAAGTGAACATTACTGTGCAATCACATATTTAGAGTTTTTACTCAGTTCAAGTTTAAAAGTTAAAGTTTAATATTTGTTTTCACTGCATGTTACTTCTCCTTAAACAAAGTGTTGTTTTTGATTAATAGATTTTTGCACTTTATTTTATTGTATTTCAATCCAATTATATTTTAAAAATATTTCAGTTGAGTGGATGATAGAAAATTGCTATTATTGTTTTTTTCTTTGAAGTAAATTTAGCCCACTTTTGCTAAAATAGAAAATATAGGCTACTGATGGTGCCTTGAATACCGGTTTCTTTCATTTAATGTTCATGTTATGGGGATTTTTATATAAAGGAAATTTGTCTTTTGTGTCTGTTGAAAATTAAAGATTACTGACAGAGCCATAAGAAAATATTGCTTTATTTATCTGATCATATTGGAATATATTTGTTAGGTTTTCAGTAGGTTCAATTAGGTTCACTAGACTATATGCGTCATTTAAAATTTTTTCAATGAACATTCGAACAGTCCGGCCCTCGGCTTGTAGCTAAATTTTTTATTTGGCCCTCCGTCCATTTGACTTTGACACCCCTGCTTTACAAGGTAATACTGATCTGAGAACACCATAAGTACAGGCTGAAACTGGTCTGTCTGTAGGCCACACTATAGCTCTAGGTGTCTGAACTAGTGTTATACTTTTCTGAGCACACCCTACTAAGCACTTACTTGGGGCCAAGGCCTCTTGGCTGTCCTCTCCCCCCTGACATACCTGAAATCAGACCCAACTCACTGTTCCAATAGATTCCTATCCCAGATAGATCCTCAGAACCAATGGGAAAGTTGTATTATGTTAGGTGCAATATGTACCCAAAAGAAACTTGTCAGGGTTGAGTGGACAGTTAAAAGTAATCCCTATTTTCCTTTTTATTTTGACTGTTTCACCCCTCAGTGTGGGTCCTTGTCAGGAAGGTGTAAAATGTACAACAGTTTTATTTTTCTACTCATTCCTCCTCAGTTAAAGTTCCAAGAGAACGTTAAGTTATGTTGCCCCATCCAACCTGACCTCAACCTCCGCTTTGGCCTAACGCTTCCCCAAGCAGGTCATGGGTAAACTGTGGCCGAACACACACACACACACACACACACACACACACACACACACACACACACACACACACACACACACACACACACACACACACACACACAAGATAAGACATGCTTGGAACTGAACTGGCAGCAGTGCCCAGTATCCCTCTTCGAGTACTGGCTGTTACCTCAGAACAAACCCTAAGCTTTGTTGGGGCATATATTCTCATAGTCTGGGAGCACACACACACACACTTCTGGTTCACCGACCGCTTCCTGGGTGGGGATAAGTGTTAGGTGTTAGGGAAAGTAGGGTTTTGAATGTTCGTCCCCAAAAAGTCCTCAAGTGTCCTAAGAAAGTACGTGTGACGCATCTGTGGTGTCGGCCGGCCCCGATTGGCCCCCGTTCAAACACACTGCAGGCAGGTTGCTATAGATGGATGAGGTCCACGTAGATATAATTTTACTACAGATTGATTGAGGTCTACATAGATATACTACTACTACAGATTGATGAGGTCCACGTAGATATAATTTTACTACAGATTGATTGAGGTCTACATAGATATACTACTACTACAGATTGATGAGGTCCACGTAGATATCCTACTACTACAGATTGATGAGGTCCACGTAGATATAATTTTACTACAGATTGATGTGGTCTACGTAGATACTACAGATTGATGAGGTCCACGTAGATATCCTACTACTACAGATTGATGAGGTCCACGTAGATACTACAGATTGATGAGGTCCACGTAGATACTACAGATTGATGAGGTCCACGTAGATACTACAGATTGATGAGGTCCACGTAGATACTACAGATTGGTGAGGTCCACGTAGATACTACAGATTGATGAGGTCCACGTAGATACTACAGATTGATGAGGTCCACGTAGATACTACAGATTGATGAGGTCCACGTAGATACTACAGATTGATGAGGTCCACGTAGATACTACAGATTGATGAGGTCCACGTAGATACTACAGATTGATGAGGTCCACGTAGATATATCCTACTACTACAGATTGATGAGGTCCACGTGGATACTACAGATTGATGAGGTCCACGTAGATACTACAGATTGATGAGGTCCACGTAGATACTACAGAATGGTGAGGTCCATGTAGATATCCTACTACTACAGATTGATGAGGTCCACGTAGATACTACAGATTGATGAGGTCCACGTAGATACTACAGATTGATTGAGGTCTACGTAGATATACTACTACTACAGATTGATGAGGTCCACGTAGATACTACAGATTGATGAGGTCCACGTAGATACTACAGATTGGTGAGGTCCACGTAGATACTACAGATTGATGAGGTCCACGTAGATACTACAGATTGATGAGGTCCACGTAGATACTACAGATTGATGAGGTCCATGTAGATATATTCTACTACTACAGATTGATGAGGTCCACGTAGATACTACAGATTGATGAGGTCCACGTAGATACTACAGATTGATGAGGTCCACGTAGATACTACAGATTGGTGAGGTCCACGTAGATACTACAGATTGGTGAGGTCCACGTAGATACTACAGATTGATGAGGTCCACGTAGATACTACAGATTGATGAGGTCCACGTAGATACTACAGATTGGTGAGGTCCACGTAGATACTACAGATTGGAGAGGTCCACGTAGATACTACAGATTGATGAGGTCCACGTAGATACTACAGATTGATGAGGTCCACGTAGATACTACAGAATGGTGAGGTCCATGTAGATATCCTACTACTACAGATTGATGAGGTCCACGTAGATACTACAGATTGATGAGGTCCACGTAGATACTACAGATTGATTGAGGTCCACGTAGATACTACAGATTGGTGAGGTCCACGTAGATACTACAGATTGATGAGGTCCACGTAGATACTACAGATTGATGAGGTCCACGTAGATACTACAGATTGATGAGGTCCACGTAGATACTACAGATTGATGAGGTCCACGTAGATACTACAGATTGGTGAGGTCCACGTAGATATCCTACTACTACAGATTGATGAGGTCCACGTAGATACTACAGATTGATGAGGTCCACGTAGATACTACAGATTGATGAGGTCCACGTAGATACTACAGATTGATGAGGTCCACGTAGATACTACAGATTGATGAGGTCCACGTAGATACTACAGATTGATGAGGTCCACGTAGATACTACAGATTGATGAGGTCCACGTAGATACTACAGATTGATGAGGTCCACGTAGATACTACAGATTGATGAGGTCCACGTAGATACTACAGATTGATTGAGGTCTACGTAGATATACTACTACTACAGATTAAAGAGGTCCACGTAGATACTACAGATTGATGAGGTCCACGTAGATACTACAGATTGATGAGGTCCACGTAGATACTACAGATTGATGAGGTCCACGTAGATACTACAGATTGATTGAGGTCCACGTAGATACTACAGATTGGTGAGGTCCACGTAGATACTACAGATTGATGAGGTCCACGTAGATACTACAGATTGATTGAGGTCTACGTAGATATACTACTACTACAGATTGATGAGGTCCACGTAGATACTACAGATTGATGAGGTCCACGTAGATACTACAGATTGGTGAGGTCCACGTAGATACTACAGATTGATGAGGTCCACGTAGATACTACAGATTGATGAGGTCCACGTAGATACTACAGATTGATGAGGTCCACGTAGATACTACAGATTGGTGAGGTCCACGTAGATACTACAGATTGATGAGGTCCATGTAGATATATTCTACTACTACAGATTGATGAGGTCCACGTAGATACTACAGATTGATGAGGTCCACGTAGATACTACAGATTGATGAGGTCCACGTAGATACTACAGATCGATGAGGTCCACGTAGATACTACAGATCGGTGAGGTCCACGTAGATACTACAGATTGATGAGGTCCACGTAGATACTACAGATTGATGAGGTCCACGTAGATACTACAGATTGGTGAGGTCCACGTAGATACTACAGATTGGAGAGGTCCACGTAGATACTACAGATTGATGAGGTCCACGTAGATACTACAGATTGATGAGGTCCACGTAGATACTACAGAATGGTGAGGTCCATGTAGATATCCTACTACTACAGATTGATGAGGTCCACGTAGATACTACAGATTGATGAGGTCCACGTAGATACTACAGATTGATTGAGGTCCACGTAGATACTACAGATTGGTGAGGTCCACGTAGATACTACAGATTGATGAGGTCCACGTAGATACTACAGATTGATGAGGTCCACGTAGATACTACAGATTGATGAGGTCCACGTAGATACTACAGATTGGTGAGGTCCACGTAGATATCCGACTACTACAGATTGATGAGGTCCACGTAGATACTACAGATTGATGAGGTCCACGTAGATACTACAGATTGATGAGGTCCACGTAGATACTACAGATTGATGAGGTCCACGTAGATACTACAGATTGATGAGGTCCACGTAGATACTACAGATTGATGAGGTCCACGTAGATACTACAGATTGATGAGGTCCACGTAGATACTACAGATTGATGAGGTCCACGTAGATACTACAGATTGATGAGGTCCACGTAGATACTACAGATTGATGAGGTCCACGTAGATACTACAGATTGATGAGGTCCACGTAGATACTACAGATTGGTGAGGTCCACGTAGATACTACAGATTGATGAGGTCCACGTAGATACTACAGATTGATTGAGGTCTACGTAGATATACTACTACTACAGATTGATGAGGTCCACGTAGATACTACAGATTGATGAGGTCCACGTAGATACTACAGATTGGTGAGGTCCACGTAGATACTACAGATTGATGAGGTCCACGTAGATACTACAGATTGATGAGGTCCACGTAGATACTACAGATTGATGAGGTCCACGTAGATACTACAGATTGGTGAGGTCCACGTAGATACTACAGATTGATGAGGTCCATGTAGATATATTCTACTACTACAGATTGATGAGGTCCACGTAGATACTACAGATTGATGAGGTCCACGTAGATACTACAGATTGATGAGGTCCACGTAGATACTACAGATCGATGAGGTCCACGTAGATACTACAGATTGGTGAGGTCCACGTAGATACTACAGATTGATGAGGTCCACGTAGATACTACAGATTGATGAGGTCCACGTAGATACTACAGATTGGTGAGGTCCACGTAGATACTACAGATTGGAGAGGTCCACGTAGATACTACAGATTGATGAGGTCCACGTAGATACTACAGATTGATGAGGTCCACGTAGATACTACAGAATGGTGAGGTCCATGTAGATATCCTACTACTACAGATTGATGAGGTCCACGTAGATACTACAGATTGATGAGGTCCACGTAGATACTACAGATTGATTGAGGTCCACGTAGATACTACAGATTGGTGAGGTCCACGTAGATACTACAGATTGATGAGGTCCACGTAGATACTACAGATTGATGAGGTCCACGTAGATACTACAGATTGATGAGGTCCACGTAGATACTACAGATTGGTGAGGTCCACGTAGATATCCTACTACTACAGATTGATGAGGTCCACGTAGATACTACAGATTGATGAGGTCCACGTAGATACTACAGATTGATGAGGTCCACGTAGATACTACAGATTGATGAGGTCCACGTAGATACTACAGATTGATGAGGTCCACGTAGATACTACAGATTGATGAGGTCCACGTAGATACTACAGATTGATGAGGTCCACGTAGATACTACAGATTGATGAGGTCCACGTAGATACTACAGATTGATGAGGTCCACGTAGATACTACAGATTGATGAGGTCCACGTAGATACTACAGATTGATGAGGTCCACGTAGATACTACAGATTGGTGAGGTCCACGTAGATACTACAGATTGATTGAGGTCTACGTAGATATACTACTACTACAGATTGATGAGGTCCACGTAGATACTACAGATTGATGAGGTCCACGTAGATACTACAGATTGATGAGGTCCACGTAGATACTACAGATTGATTGAGGTCCACGTAGATACTACAGATTGGTGAGGTCCACGTAGATACTACAGATTGGTGAGGTCCACGTAGATACTACAGATTGATGAGGTCCACGTAGATACTACAGATTGGTGAGGTCCACGTAGATACTACAGATTGGTGAGGTCCACGTAGATACTACAGATTGGTGAGGTCCACGTAGATACTACAGATTGGTGAGGTCCACGTAGATACTACAGATTGATGAGGTCCACGTAGATACTACAGATTGATGAGGTCCACGTAGATACTACAGATTGATGAGGTCCACGTAGATACTACAGATTGATGAGGTCCACGTAGATACTACAGATTGATTGAGGTCCACGTAGATACTACAGATTGATGAGGTCCACGTAGATACTACAGATTGGTGAGGTCCACGTAGATACTACAGATTGATGAGGTCCACGTAGATACTACAGATTGATGAGGTCCACGTAGATACTACAGATTGATGAGGTCCACGTAGATACTACAGATTGATGAGGTCCACGTAGATATATTCTACTACTACAGATTGATGAGGTCCAGATCTAAAAGTGACATTGCCTTTTACATTTGAGTAATTTAGCAGTCTCTCTTATCCAAAGGGACTTACAGTTAGTGCTTTCATCTTAAAGGGAATTCCCGCAGATTTAGGTTGCTGTTAAACGTTCTGATTGGGTTCATCCTTCCAACTAAAAGTCCCAATACGACATATCACTTTCTCAACGTCAAAGCCACAACTTTTTGTTGGTATAGGAGTTTTTTGATAAATATAATTCAAATTGCGAAGAAAGTGTACGTACAATTAGATTGATTATATTCCATCTGTGATAGATTTGTGGAATATATATCGCGCAACATTTTACGATAGCAAGGTGAGACGACCACAGCACAGTCGTAAGACATATCTTTAAGATTATCTTTGAGGTTGGGTTGCAGACGTTTTCGGAAGATGGGCAGGGACTCTTAGCATCAGGGGGAAGCTGTTTCCTCCTTTGGGGTGACCGGATAGGGAAGCACTTTGACTGGGCTGAGCAGAAGCTGACCTCCTGTAGGGGTGGAATGGCCAAGAGACCAAAGGTGGGATGAGTTGGGATGTTGGGTTTGAGCATAGCCTGAAGGTAGGGGAGGGGCAGTTCCTCTTGCTATTCCATGGTCTTTCAGAGGATGCGAGCTTTGACTGAAGCCAGTGGAGTGTACGGAGGATGACATGGGAGAACTTGAGAAAGTTGAACACCTGACTGGCTGCAGCCTTCTGGATAAGTTGCAGTAGTCCAGATGGGATATGACGAGTACCTGGATTAGGACCTACACTGCTTCCTGTGTGAGGTAATGTCGTACTCTACAGATGTTGTAGAGCATGAACACCCAGGAGTGATTCACTACTATGACGTTTGCAGAGAACGACAGGGTGTGGTCCAGGGTCACGCTAAGGTTCTTTGCACCCTGGGAGGGGAACACCGAACTGTGATGGAGTGGTCTGGAGCGGGCAGGCCTTCTCGGCAGCTCTATCTTGTCGAGGTTGAGCTTGAGGTGGTGGGCCAACATCCAAGCTGAGATATCTACCAAGTACGCAAAGATGCGTGTCGCCACCTGGTTATCAGAAGCGGGGAATGTGAAAAGTAGTTGTCATCCACATAGCAATGATAGCAGAGACCATGTGAGGATATAACGTAGCCGAGTGACTTCGTGTAAACAGAGGAGGGCCTAGAACCGAGCCCGGGGGGACATCAGTAGTGAGAGCACGTGGTGTAGACACAGATCCTCTCCACGCCACCTGGTAGGAGTGACCTGCCAAGTTGGATGCATTCTGGGAGTGTGCAAAGCCTGAGGCGCCCAGACCTGAGAGGGTGGAAAGGAGGATCTGATGGATCACGGTGTTGAAGGCAGCGGATAGATCTAGTAGGATGAGGAGAGAGAGTCAGCTTTGGTAGTGCGGAGAGCCTCCTTGGCGTAGAGAAGAGCAGTCTCTGTTGAGTGACCCCGTCTTGAAGCCTGACTGGTTAGGGTCAAAGAGATCATTCTGAGAGAAATAACGAGAGAGTTGGTAAGAGACTGCACGCTCAAGTGTTTTGGAAAGAAAATAAAGAAGGGGTACCAGTCTGCCGTTTTTGACGTCAGAGGGTTCGGGTCTTGGTTTCTTGAGGAGGGGAGCGACTCCGGCCACCTTGAAGTGAGAGGGGACGCAGCAAGTGGTCAGGGTAGAGTTGATGAGGAATGGGAGAAGGTCACCAGAGAAAGTCTAGAGAAGGGAAGAGGGGATGGGGTCGAGTGGGCAGATTGTCCGGCGGCTGGACATCATTAGTCGCATGATTTCATCTGGAGAGCGAGGGTAGAAAGAGGACAAGGCATAGGAAAGTTCCCTGTGAGTGGACTCAGTTGGCTGAGTGAATGATGTCGTTAACCTTTTTTTCAAAGTGGTTGACAAAGTCATCTGCAGAAAGGGAGGGAGGCGTTGGAGGTGGAGGATTAAGGAAGGGAGAAGGTGAAGTTTCCCAGGGGTGGAGGCAGAGGCTTGGAATTTAGACTGATAGGAAGGGGCTTCAGCAGCAGATACAGATGAAGAAAATGTAGAAAGGAGGGAGTGGAAGGATGATAGAACCTCTGGAAGTTTACTTTTCCTCAGCTACCTGCAGCTCTGTTCTGTGATCACTCAGTGAGTTAGGGGAAGGAAGTGATGATGGGATAGAAGAGGAGAGCAGTTGGGGAAAGATAGCGAAGATTGCGACGGTGCATGACCATCTGTGTAGGGGCGAGGTGGGTGGGGTTGGAAGAGCGAGGGAGAGAGAAATAAAGACCTGGAGGGGGGTTGCAGTGAGATCAGTAGGCGAATATGCTTGACCTAAAGATGAGGTCAAGCATATTGCCTGCCTTGTGAGTGGGAGGGGGACTGGGAAAAGGGTGAGGTCAAAAGAGGCAAGCCGGGGAAAGAAAGAGGTGCAAAGAAATGAGTCGAAGTATGGAAGTTGAAGTCACCCAGTACGATGAGTGGTGAGATATTGTCAGGTAATGATCTTCTCAAGGTGTCAAGCTCATTGAGGAACTTTCCAAGGGCACCTAGTGGTGCATCCTCGTATGATGATGCAAAATGCATCATTTCATGTCATACAGGGATGATTTCTGTATTTTGAAAGTTACATATCTTGAAAACCTGATTTTGCTGACAAGCAAAACATTTTGGAACTATGTCAACAATGGACTAATGAAACAAATACCAACTTAGTTTTTGGGTGGAATTTTTTTTAAAGTTTGAATGGACAAGTGACAGCATGGAATTCAAATGAGGAGATGGACAGGTGAGAGAGGGGGGAAAAGAGAATCTCCAGTGTCTCTCTTATAATCTTCTCTCTCTCTCTCTTCCAACAGTGCGGCAGGACCCCATGCTCGGCGCCTCTGAGATGTTCAACAGCTTTCTAAGGAAAGCCCAGCAGGTTGGTACTGTAGCTAGTTGTTATTACCCCTGGCTTTGTTACTGTTCTGTGTGTAGCTAGCTGTCCTTTACTCCCGGCTGTGTATTTGTTCTGTTCTACGTAGCTGATCTATGTTCAGAACAGTTCTGTTCTACGTAGGACGTCTCGTCAGGAGGCGTGTGTGTCAGTTCATCAGGAAGCTGTGGGTGTTTTCAAGTTATATCAGTCGTATGTACCTGATGCCCATGGAGTACACCGTCCAATGAAATGCTTCCTTGCAGGTTCCCTCTCCATAATGCAACACCAATAAGAGATAAGAAAAGATATGAATAATAAGCAAATGGCTCGGTAGAATAGAATATATAAACTCACTGTCAACTGCGTTTTATTTTCAGCAAACTTAAAATGTGTAAATATTTGTATGAACATAAATGTAACAACTGAGACATAAACTGAACAAGTTCCACAGACATGTGACTGACAGAAATTGAATAATGTGTCCCTGAACAAAGGGGGGGGGATCAAAATCAAAACTAACAGTCAGTATCTGGTGTGGCCACCAGCTGCATTAAGTACTGCAGTGCATCTCCTCCACATGGACTGCAGCAGATTTGCCTGTTCTTGCTGTGAGACATTACCCCACTCTTCCACCAAGGCATCTGCAAGTTCCCGGACATTTCTGGGGGGAATGTCCCTAGCCCTCACCCTCCGATCTAACAGGTCCCAGACGTGCTCAATGGCATTGAGATCCGGGCTCTTCGCTGGCCATGGCAGAACACTGACACTTCTGTCTTGCAGGAAATCACGCACAGAACGAGCAGTTTGGCTGGTGGCGTTATGTGAGGATGAGCCTGCAGGAAGGGTACCACATGAGGGAGGAGGATGTCTTCCCTGTAACGCACAGCGTTGAGATTGCCTGCAATGACAACAAGCTCAGTCCGATGATGCTGTGACACACCGCCTCAGACCATGACGGACCCTCCACCTCCAAATCGTTCCCGCTCCAGAGTACAGGCCTCGATGTAATGTTCATTCCTTCTATGATAAACGTGAATCCGACCATCACCCCTGGTGAGACAAAACCGCGACTCGTCAGTGAAGAGCACTTTTTGCCAGTCCTGTCTCGTCCAGCGACGGTGGGTTTGTGCCCATAGGCGACGTTGTTGCTGGTGATGTCTGTTGAGGACCTGCCTTACAACAGGCCTACAAGCCCTCAGTCCAGCCTCTCTCAGCTTTTTGCGGCCAGTCTGAGCACTGATGGAGGGATTGTGCATTCCTGGTGTAACTCTGGCAGCTGTTGTGGCCATCCTGTACCTGTCCCGCAGGTGTGATGTTTGGATGTACAGATCCTGTGCAGGTGTTACACGTGGTCTGCCACTGCGAGGACGATCAGCTGTCCGTCCTGTCTCCCTGTAGCGCTGTCTTAGGCGTCTCACAGTACGGACATTGCAATTTATTGCCCGTTGCACATCTGCAGTCCTCATGCCTCCTTGCAGCATGCCTAAGGCACGTTCACGCAGATGAGCAGGGACCCTGGGTATCTTTCTTTTGGTGTTTTTCAGAGACAGTAGAAAGGCCTCTTTAGTGTCCTAAGTTTTCATAACTGTGACCTTAATTGCCTACCGTCTGTAAGCTGTTAGTGTCTTAATGACCGTTCCACAGGTGCATGTTCATTAGTTCTTTATGGTTCATTGAACAAGCATGGGAAACAGTGTTTAAACCCTTTACAATTAAGATCTGTGAAGTTATTTGGATTTTATTAACGAATTATCTCAAGACATGGTCCTGAAAAAGGGATGTTTCTTTTTTGCTGAGTTTATATACAGTGGGGAGAACAAGTATTTGATACACTGCCGATTTTGCAGGTTTTCCTACTTACAAAGCATGTAGAGGTCTGTAATTTTTATCATAGGTACACTTCAACTATGAGAGACGGAATCTAAAACAAAAATCCAGAAAATCACATTGTATGATTTTTAAGTAATTAATTTGCATTTTATTGCATGACATAAGTATTTGATACATCAGAAAAGCAGAACTTAATATTTGGTACAGAAACCTTTGTTTGCAATTACAGAGATCATACGTTTCCTGTAGTTCTTGACTAGGTTTGCACACACTGCAGCAGGGATTTTGGCCCACTCCTCCCTACAGATCTTCTCCAGATCCTTCAGGTTTCGGGGCTGTCGCTGGGCAATACGGACTTTCAGCTCCCTCCAAAGATTTTCTATTGGGTTCAGGTCTGGAGACTGGCTAGGCCACTCCAGGACCTTGAGATGCTTCTTACGGAGCCACTCCTTAGTTGCCATGGCTGTGTGCTTCGTGTCGTTGTCATGCTGGAAGACCCAGCCACGACCCATCTTCAATGCTCTTACTGAGGGAAGGAGGTTGTTGGCCAAGATCTCGCGCTACATGGCCCCATCCATCCTCCCCTCAATACGGTGCAGTCGTCCTGTCCCCTTTGCAGAAAAGCATCCCCAAAGAATGATGTTTCCACCTCCATGCTTCACGGTTGGGATGGTGTTCTTGGGGTTGTACTCATCCTTCTATTCCTCCAAACACGGCGAGTGGAGTTTAGAGCAAAAAGCTCTATTTTTGTCTCATCAGACCACATGACCTTCTCCCATTCCTCCTCTGGATCATCCAGATGGTCATTGGCAAACTTCAGACGGGCCTGGACATGCGCTGGCTTGAGCAGGGGGACCTTGCGTGCGCTGCAGGATTTTAATCCATGACGGCGTAGTGTGTTACTAATGGTTTTCTTTGAGACTGTGGTCCCAGCTCTCTTCAGGTCATTGACCAGGTCCTGCCGTGTAGTTCTGGGCTGATCCCTCACATTCCTCATGATCATTGATGCCCCACGAGGTGAGATCTTGCATGGAGCCCCAGACCGAGGGTGATTGACCGTCATCTTGAACTTCTTCCATTTTCTAATAATTGTGCCAACAGTTGTTGCCTTCTCACCAAGCTGCTTGCCTATTGTCCTGTAGCCCATCCCAGCCTTGTACAGGTCTACAATTTATCCCTGATGTCCTTACACAGCTCTCTGGTCTTGGCCATTGTGGAGAGGTTGGAGTCTGTTTGATTGAGTGTGTGGACAGGTGTCTTTTATACAGGTAACGAGTTCAAACAGGTGCAGTTAATACAGGTAATGAGTGGAGAACAGGAGGGCTTCTTAAAGAAAAACTAACAGGTCTGTGAGAGCCGGAATTCTTACTGGTTGGTAGGTGATCAAATACTTATGTCATGCAATAAAATGCAAATAATTTCCTTAAAAATCATACAATGTGATTTTCTGGATTTTTGTTTTAGATTCCGTCTCTCACAGTTGAAGTGTACCTATGATAAAAATTACAGACCTCTACATGCTTTGTAAGTAGGAAAACCTGCAAAATCGGCAGTGTATCAAATACTTGTTCTCCCCACTGTATATATATTTATTATTATTATTATTATTATTTCATAAATACAGGAAGGCACTCACCAATATTTATGTTTCGGGAAGGGGGGATTGGAGTGTTTTACATTGTTTAGTATTTAGCAATAATAAATAAGTCTAGTAGCATCAGTTGTTGTGCGTGCTAAGGTACAGAGAGTCAGTCCAGTTCAAGTGTTCAACAGTGTGTATAAGTGTGTGTGTCAGTTCTGTTCTACGTAAACAGACTCCTCAGCAGGCTGTTAGCTGCTCTGTCAGCCATGTGGCACAAATACCCACAGACAAACACTCACACGGCTGACTCAGTAATGGCTTCAGTCTTGGTAATAGTTTTCAGCCACAGTTTGACATTCACAATGTTCGTCATAGTTCACACGTGGATGGGTGCGTGTGTGAGTGTGTGTGTGGGTGCGTGTGTGTGTGGGTGTGGGTGTGTGTGTGCGTGTGCGTGTGCGTGTGCGAGTGCGAGTGCGAGTGCGTGTGCGAGGGTGTGTGTGTGGGTGTGTGTGCGAGTGCGAGTGCGAGTGCGAGGGTGTGTGTGTGTGTGTGTGTGTGTGGAAGGGGATAGAAAACAGCATGGTGGAGAATGCAGGCAGGGTTTTTTGGGGAAGGCTGCTCATACCGTTCTATTCTGGTGTGTGTGAACTCTAGTGTATATGTTAACCGATTCTTTCAGACACATCACTATGGTGACACAACCTCACCACCATTGGTCAGTTTGAACTGCCCAGTTACACCCAGCCAGTGTTGGAGTTGAATCCTCTCTCCGCCCAGTTACACCCAGCCAGTGTTGGAGTTGAATCCTCTCTCCGCCCAGTTACACCCAGCCAGTGTTGGAGTTGAATCCTCTCTCCGCCCAGTTACACCCAGCCAGTGTTGGAGTTGAATCCTCTCTCTGCCCAGTTACACCCAGCCAGTGTAGGAGTTGAATCCTCTCTCCGCCCAGTTACACCCAGCCAGTGTAGGAGTTGAATCCTCTCTCCGCCCAGTTATACCCAGCCAGTGTTGGAGTTGAATCCTCTCTCCGCCCAGTTACACCCAGCCAGTGTTGGAGTTGAATCCTCTCTCCGCCCAGTTACACCCAGCCAGTATTGGAGTTGAATCCTCTCTCCGCCCAGTTACACCCAGCCAGTGTTGGAGTTGAATCCTCTCTCTGCCCAGTTACACCCAGCCAGTGTAGGAGTTGAATCCTCTCTCCGCCCAGTTACACCCAGCCAGTGTAGGAGTTGAATCCTCTCTCCGCCCAGTTACACCCAGCCAGTGTAGGAGTTGAATCCTCTCTCCGCCCAGTTAAACCCAGCCAGTGTAGGAGTTGAATCCTCTCTCCGCCCAGTTACACCCAGCCAGTGTAGGAGTTGAATCCTCTCTCCGCCCAGTTATACCCAGCCAGTGTTGGAGTTGAATCCTCTCTCCGCCCAGTTACACCCAGCCAGTGTAGGAGTTGAATCCTCTCTCCGCCCAGTTACACCCAGCCAGTGTAGGAGTTGAATCCTCTCTCCGCCCAGTTACACCCAGCCAGTGTAGGAGTTGAATCCTCTCTCCGCCCAGTTACACCCAGCCAGTGTAGGAGTTGAATCCTCTCTCCGCCCAGTTACACCCAGCCAGTGTTGGAGTTGAAACCTCTCTCCGCCCAGTTACACCCAGCCAGTGTTGGAGTTGAATCCTCTCTCCGCCCAGTTACACCCAGCCAGTGTTGTAGTTGAATCCTCTCTCCGCCCAGTTACACCCAGCCAGTGTTGGAGTTGAATCCTCTCTCTGCCCAGTTACACCCAGCCAGTGTAGGAGTTGAATCCTCTCTCCGCCCAGTTACACCCAGCCAGTGTTGGAGTTGAATCCTCTCTAACGTTTTTTTTTACTGTAATCTGCCATAAACGAATGAAGAACAGACGTTTTAAATGTGAGAGGAGTGATTGTGTGTACATTACTATCATACAGTATGTCAAGTCATGATGTAAAAACATTCTTACGTTGAATGGTATTTTATATTTATTCTCTAAAACATAGAAGAGCACGTTACAGAGAGAATCTAGCCAGGGAGCGTGTGTGTTTGTGTGTGTGCGTGTGTGTGTGTGTGTGTTTGGTATACCCAGAGCTTTTTGTTTACTGCCTTCCCTTCCTAGAAAACTGCTTCCTCAGTTGCTTGTTAGCATATAGATGGAACATTGAAATGATTGATTGGAATGAATATTGATGATATGTTCACAATAAATCAATGCTAGTGTTCCCATTGGCTCATAGCGGGATGCTATAGCTGCTCAGTGAAGGCTAGTTTTCCTATTGGTTGATAGTGTGAGCATGGAACTGAGAGCCATCATTCACCCCAGGAGGTGACCTGGCTGTGCTGCTAGGCTGGATGGTGTAAATCTACTTTCATCAGATATGTCATTCAAGGTGGTGTACACCCTGTGTCTCTCTCTAGATCTCTCTATTTTATCATCCTCCTCTTTCTCCCCCCCCTCTCTCACTCCTCTGCATCCCTTCATCCTCCCTCTCCCCCCCTCCCTCCTCTCCTACCTCATGCTGAAAGGACAACAGCAGAATAGAGAATGAGTTCTCAGCCAGCAGCCAGCCAGCCTGGCCTTGGCACTTCATCGGAGCCACACAGCCACACACACACACACACACACACACACACACACACTTCCCCAGCAATCCAGATACATTCTGACACCTCCTGTCTAGCAGTGGGGGACAGGGAAAGATTAAACATTAATTTACCCAGCATGGGCTCGAAAGCTGAGAGGAGGAGGAAGCAGGCAGAAGGATAGCTGCTTAGACTTTAAAAAAAAAATTGTATTTCTTATTCATTTTTTAAAAAACATTTAAAATGTATTATAAAAAAATATATATTTGATCCCCTTTTTCTCCCAATTTCGTGACTACCATCTTGTCTCATCGCTGCAACTCCCCAACGGGCTCAGGAGAGGCGAAGGTCGAGTCATGCGTCCTACGAAACATGACCCCGCCAAACCACGCTTCTTAACTCCCGCCCGCTTAACCCGGAAGCCAGCTGCACCAACGTGTCAGAGGAAACACCGTTCAACTGACAACTGAAGTCAGCTTGCGGGCACCCGACCTGCCACAAGGAGTCACTAGAGCTCAATGAGCCAAGTAAAGCCCCCCCCCCCCCCCCCCCCCCCCCCCGGCCAAACCCTCCCCTAACCCGGACGACGCTGGGGCAAATGTGCGAGCGGCTCTGCTTTTAAATTTATTGTCGTCTTCCTCCTGTAAATGTAGGATTGTCATACTTTTTGAGGACATCTGTAACAAGACATTATATAACTATATGGTGTCATAGAAGCATAAAATCCAGATATACTGAATTTACCCCGTGTCTCTTACAGGAAGAGAGGGCTAGATAAAAACCTACTTCCCTGACTGGAGAGAACTAACTCTCTGGTCTGTACTGACTACACTGTCTGTCATGGAACACATTCTGTCTGTCTTCTGTAACCTGTATATAACCTGTCGTATAGGAGACCCAGCAGATCCCAACCGAAGAGGTTCCTCTGGAGATCTACCTGTCTAACGGCCAGAAGGTCGAGGTCAACATCCTGACCTCCGACCAGACAGAGGACGTCCTCGAGGTAAACCGTCTCGACTGGGTTTCAAAACACACAGATTTATAATCCAGATTCAGACTTCTACCGGATGTTAGTAATCGGTGTTGAAGAATTCATAGAGTGAACACAGTAGTGTAATATACTGGATGTTTTTATACAATGAATAGCTGTACCAACACTACCAGGAACCCTATGGACGCTGTACCAACACTACCAGGAACCCTATGGACGCTTAGGGAGAGAGAATTCACTCTGGATATTCTTCAGCCATAAGTGAATTCAGAATTCTCAACCCAGATAGATTCAGAACCATTATATTGAACAGCTGTTACTATAACATATAGCTGTCAAGTATTCTCCATAAAATGATGTTACGAGAAGGACTTGACCGGAGACTGTATAGCTGTCAGTGGATAAAATGCTTTTAAAGCTACCGTATGTTTTGTACGAGTAAGAGCAGAAAATAGGAGTTGTGGTTTCATATCTAACACACACAAAGATGAACCAGAGATGATCCTCCTGTGTTCTGATTCGCAGGCTGTTGCGTCAAAACTGGACCTTCCTGATGAGCTGGTTGGTTATTTCAGTCTTTTCCTGGTTCGAGAAGGAGTGGACGGGGGATTAACGTGTAAGCGTTCAACTTTAACCCCTCCCCTAACCATTCAGAGGACTGCAATGAGATACAGTGGTATCTGAAAGGCCGAATGGCTCCAATACCAGGGATGGAGTGGGGGCCACAAAAAACAAATCTGAATTCATAATGAGGGGCTGCAGTGGCTTGTGGGTCTTCGTACCCACACATAAAGTCAGAGCCGGCCCTGGCCTTTTTGGGGACCCTAACGCTTCGATCACACCAACAGCGTCATTGCATTTTTTTGGTACACCAGAATTACGTTAATTTCCAATGAAAACGATGCGTTTGCCTTGCAGCATTGCGTTGCAGAGGCAGTTGAAGTGCGTTCTGTGCGGTGCGTACATTAGGATTTATCAAACGTAAGTGTCAAACTGTATGCATAGACGGCTTGACAGAAATAGTAGCAGAAGGTGACTGTTGAACTGTTACATACATATCCAGATGACGCTGCGTACTATTTTGCGCCACGATGATGTCGGTGTGATCGAAGCGTAAGTTAAAAAAAAAAAAATTTAAAAAAAAATGTATATAATTCAAGCAATTCTATAACAAATTTCGTGCAATTCTACTTATGTTGCCATGCAGTTGTCATGCACTTTTACAGCTAATTTCCTGTAATTCTACACATTTTCCAAGAGGGTGGAGAGAAATGTTTGCAGTTTTGAATATGATGTGAGAGTGAGAGTGACTAACAAAATGAATGGCGGCCCCTCGATCAGTAATTCAACCATGATTACTACACGTTTAGATAGATAGATAGATAGATAGATAGATAGATAGATAGATAGATAGATGACTAACTAACCTAAAACATGTTGGCTGACCTGGCTTTCTTGATACACACGGAAACTGTTGAGTGTGAAAAATCCCAGCAGCGTTGCAGTTCTTGACACAAACCGGTGCAGCCTGGCACCTACTACCATACCCCGTTCAAAGGGCACTTACATATTTTGCCTTGCCCATTCACTGTCTGAATGGCACACATAGACAATCCATGTCTCAATTGTCTCAAGGCTTAAAAATCATTTAACCGGTCTGTCTCCTCCCCGTCATCTACACTGATTTGAAGTGGATTTAACAAGTGACATCAATAAGGGATCATAGCTTTCACCTGTGGCATGTTAAGTCTGTGGCATGTTAAGAGCAGGTGTTCTTAATGTTTTGTACACTCTGTGTATATCCCCTACATACTTACACTACCCTATGGGCCCTGGTCAAAAGTAGTGCACTAAATAGGGAATAGGGTGCCAGCCCTGGTTAAAACTAGTGCGCTAAATAGGGAATAGGGTGCCAGCCCTGGTTAAAACTAGTGCGCTACATAGGGAATAGGGTGCCAGCCCTGGTTAAAAGTAGTGCACTAAATAGGGAATAGGGTGCCAGTGTAACGGTGTCTGAAGAGGAGGAGCAGGGATTGAACCAAAACGCAGCGTTTCTAGTAGACATGATTTATTTACTAAACAAGGAACGAAAACGAACTTCACTTGAATAACTAACAAAACAACAAACGACGTAGACTGACCTGAACGTAAGAACTTACATGTAACACGAAGAACGCACGAACAGGAAAAACAGACTACACAAAACCGAACGAACAAACAAAACCAAAAACAGTCCCGTGTGGCGTAACATACACTGACACTGACACAGGAGACAACCACCCACGACAAACCATGTGACACCACCTACCTTAATATGATTCTCAATCAGAGGAGATGAACACCACCTGCCTCTAATTGAGAACCATATCAGGTACCCAAACCAACATAGAAACAGAACACATAGACTGCCCACCCAAACTCACGTCCTGACCAACTAACACATACAAAAACTAACAGAAAACAGGTCAGGAACGTGACAGCCAGCCCTGGTTAAAAGTAGTGCACTAAATAGGGAATAGGGTGCCATTTGCGATGTAGTAGTCAAAATAATTGTCTGTTTATAAAAGTCATGAAAACAAAAATGAACTTACTGAACTTGTGAAATTAACTTGTCTTCATTCAAGTTTAGGGTCTACGCTCAGATTTTAAGAAGATAAATTGTAGAAATATAGGTAGTAGAGGTCGACCGATTAGGATTTTTCAACGCCGATACCGATTATTGGAGGACCAAAAAAATCCAATACCGAGTAATCGGGAGATTTTTATATATATTTATTTTTATTTATTACATTTGAATAATGTAAAATTAAATTACAACAATACTGAATGAACACTTATTTTAACTTAATATAATACATCAATAAAATCAATTTAGCCTCAAGTAAATAATGAAACATGTTCAATTTGGTTTAAATAATGCAAAAACAAAGTATTGGAGAAGAAAGTAAAAGTGCAATATGTGCCATGTAAGAAAGCTAACGTTTAAGTTCCTTGCTCAGAACATGAGAACATATGAAAGCTGGTGGTTCCTTTTAACATGAGTCTTCAATATTCCCAGGTAAGAAGTTTTAGGTTGTAGTTATTATTGGAATTATAGGACTATTTCTCTCTATACCATTTGTACAGTATAGCTTCCGTCCCTCTCCTCGCTCCTACCTGGGCTCGAACCAGGAACACATCGACAACAGCCACCCTCGAAGCAGCGTTACTCATGCAGAGCAAGGGGAACAACAACTCCAAGTCTCAGAGCGAGTGACGTTTGAAACGCTATTAGCGCTAACCTGCTAACTAGCTAGCCATTTCACATCGGTTACACCAGCCTAATCTTGGGAGTTGATAGGCTTGAAGTCATAAACAGCGCAATGCTTGAAGCATTGTGAAGAGCTGCTGGCAAAACGCACGAAAGTGCTGTTTGAATGAATGCTTACGAGCCTGCTGGTGCCTACCACCGCTCAGACTGCGCTATCAAATTATAGACTTAATTATAACATAATAACACACAGAAATACGAGCCTTAGGTCATTAATATGGTCAAATCCGGAAACTATAATTTTGAAAATAATCTTTTTATTCTTTCAGTGAAATACGGAACCGTTTCGTATTTTATCTAACGGGTGGCATCCATAAGTCTAAATATTCCTGTTACATTGCACAACCTTCAATGTTATGTCATAATTACGTAAAATTCTGGCAAATTAGTTCACAACGAGCCAGGCGGCCCAAACTGTTGCATATACCCTGACTCTGTGTGCAATGAATGCAAGAGAAGTGACACAATTTCACCTGGTTAATATTGCCTGCTAACCTGGATTTCTTTTAGCTAAATATGCAGGTTTAAAAATATATACTTCTTTGTATTGATTTTAAGAAAGGCATTGATGTTTATGGTTAGATACAGTCGTGCAACGATTGTGCTTTTTTCGCGAATGCGCTTTTGTTAAATCATCCCCCGTTTGGCGAAGTTGGCTGTCTTTGTTAGGAAGAAATAGTCTTCACACAGTTCGCAACGAGCCAGGCGGCCCAAACTGCTGCATATACCCTGACTCTGTTGCAAGAAAAGTGACACATTTGACCTAGTTAAAAGAAATTCATGTTAGCAGACAATATTAACTAAATATGCAGGTTTAAAAATATATACTTGTGTATTGATTTTAAGAAAGGCATTGATGTTTATGGTTAGGTACACGTTGGAGCAACAACAGTCCTTTTTTGCGAATGCCACCGCATCGATTATATGCAACGCAGGACACGCTAGATAAACTAGTAATATCATCAACCATGTGTAGTTAACTAGTGATTATGATTGATTGATTGTTTTTTATAAGATGCGTTTAATGCTAGCTAGCAACTTACCTTGGCTTCTTACTGCATTCGCGTAACAGGCAGGCTCCTCGTGGAGTGCAATGTAATCAGGTGGTTAGAGCATTGGACTAGTTAACCGTAAGGTTGCTATTTTGAATCCCCGAGCTGACAAGTTAAAAATCTGTCGTTCTGCCCCTGAACAATGTAACAAGGTAGTTAACCCACCGTTCCTAGGCCGTCATTGAAAATAAGAATGTGTTCTTAACTGACTTGCCTAGTTAATAAAGGTGTAAAAAAAATTACGATTTCCGATTGTTATGAAAACTTGAAATCGGCCCTAATTAATCAGCCATTCCGATTAATCGGTCGACCTCTAATAGTTAGGGTTTAGCCATACATGTGACTTTGTGGCAGTGGTAACTAGTGATTACCACAGACTTGTTCTAGTTGGCTAGGGGGAGTGTTTTGTGACAGACATGAGAGAGAACCAAAACTCATGGTCTTGAATGCTCCTTAGCCAATCAGCCAGGATTATGCATTCTATAAACTCATCACTTGTCCTTGTCTTGACATCCTGTTGTTGACATTCTCTCTATCCCCTGTTGACGGTGTCTCTCTCTCTCTAGTGTCTCCTGTTGTTGACGGTGTCTCTCTCGCTCTAGTGTCTCCTGTTGTTGACGGTCTCTCTCTCTAGTGTCTCCTGTTGTTGACGGTCTCTCTCTCTCTCTAGTGTCTCCTGTTGTTGACGGTCTCGCTCTAGTGTCTCCTGTTGTTGACGGTCTCTCTCTCTCTCTAGTGTCTCCTGTTGTTGACGGTCTCGCTCTATTGTCTCCTGTTGTTGACGGTCTCTCTCTCGCTCTAGTGTCTCCTGTTGTTGACGGTCTCTCTCTCGCTCTAGTGTCTCCTGTTGTTGACGGTCTCGCTCTATTGTCTCCTGTTGTTGACGGTCTCGCTCTAGTGTCTCCTGTTGTTGACGGTCTCTCTCTCGCTCTAGTGTCTCCTGTTGTTGACGGTCTCGCTCTATTGTCTCCTGTTGTTGACGGTCTCTCTCTCGCTCTAGTGTCTCCTGTTGTTGACGGTCTCTCTCTCTAGTGTCTCCTGTTGTTGACGGTCTCTCTCTCTCTAGTGTCTCCTGTTGTTGACGGTCTCTCTCTCTCTAGTGTCTCCTGTTGTTGACGGTCTCTCTCTCTCTAGTGTCTCCTGTTGTTGACGGTCTCTCTCTCTAGTGTCTCCTGTTGTTGACGGTCTCTCTCTCGCTCTAGTGTCTCCTGTTGTTGACGGTCTCTCTCTCGCTCTAGTGTCTCCTGTTGTTGACGGTCTCTCTCTCTAGTGTCTCCTGTTGTTGACGGTCTCTCTCTCGTGTCTCCTGTTGTTGACGGTCTCGCTCTCGTGTCTCCTGCTGTTGATTGTTGACGGTCTCTCTCTCTCTCTAGTGTCTCCTGTTGTTGACGGTCTCTCTCTCGCTCTAGTGTCTCCTGTTGTTGACGGTCTCTCTCTCTAGTGTCTCCTGTTGTTGACGGTCTCTCTCTCGTGTCTCCTGTTGTTGACGGTCTCTCTCTCTCTCGCTCTCGTGTCTCCTGCTGTTGATTGTTGACGGTCTCTCTCTCTAGTGTCTCCTGTTGTTGACGGTCTCGCTCTATTGTCTCCTGTTGTTGACGGTCTCTCTCTCGCTCTAGTGTCTCCTGTTGTTGACGGTCTCGCTCTATTGTCTCCTGTTGTTGACGGTCTCTCTCTCTAGTGTCTCCTGTTGTTGACGGTCTCGCTCTATTGTCTCCTGTTGTTGACGGTCTCTCTCTCGCTCTAGTGTCTCCTGTTGTTGACGGTCTCGCTCTATTGTCTCCTGTTGTTGACGGTCTCTCTCTCGCTCTAGTGTCTCCTGTTGTTGACGGTCTCTCTCTCGCTCTAGTGTCTCCTGTTGTTGACGGTCTCTCTCTCGCTCTAGTGTCTCCTGTTGTTGACGGTCTCGCTCTATTGTCTCCTGTTGTTGACGGTCTCTCTCTCGCTCTAGTGTCTCCTGTTGTTGACGGTCTCGCTCTATTGTCTCCTGTTGTTGACGGTCTCTCTCTCGCTCTAGTGTCTCCTGTTGTTGACGGTCTCTCTCTCTAGTGTCTCCTGTTGTTGACGGTCTCTCTCTCTAGTGTCTCCTGTTGTTGACGGTGTCTCTCTCTCTAGTGTCTCCTGTTGTTGACGGTCTCTCTCGCTCTAGTGTCTCCTGTTGTTGACGGTCTCTCTCTCTCTCTAGTGTCTCCTGTTGTTGACGGTCTCTCTCTCTCTAGTGTCTTATGTTGTTGACGGTCTCTCTCGCTCTAGTGTCTTATGTTGTTTACGGTCTCTCTCTCTAGTGTCTCCTGTTGTTGACGGTCTCTCTCTCTCTAGTGTCTCCTGTTGTTGACTGTCTCTCTCTCTAGTGTCTCCTGTTGTTGACGGTCTCTCTCGCTCTAGTGTCTTATGTTGTTGACGGTCTCTCTCGCTCTAGTGTCTCCTGTTGTTGACGGTCTCTCTCTCTAGTGTCTCCTGTTGTTGACGGTCCCTCTCTCTCTAGTGTCTCCTGTTGTTGACGGTGTCTCTCTCTCGCTCTAGTGTCTCCTGTTGTTGACGGTCTCTCTCTCGCTCTAGTGTCTCCTGTTGTTGACGGTCTCTCTCTCTAGTGTCTCCTGTTGTTGACGGTCTCTCTCTCTCTCTAGTGTCTCCTGTTGTTGACGGTCTCTCTCTCTCTAGTGTCTCCTGTTGTTGACGGTCTCTCTCTCTCTCTAGTGTCTCCTGTTGTTGACGGTCTCTCTCTCTCTCTAGTGTCTCCTGTTGTTGACGGTCTCTCTCTCTAGTGTCTCCTGTTGTTGACGGTCTCTCTCTCTAGTGTCTCCTGTTGTTGACGGTCTCTCTCTCTAGTGTCTCCTGTTGTTGACGGTCTCTCTCTCTCTCTAGTGTCTCCTGTTGTTGACGGTCTCTCTCGCTCTAGTGTCTCCTGTTGTTGACGGTCTCTCTCTCTCTCTAGTGTCTCCTGTTGTTGACGGTCTCTCTCTCTCTCTAGTGTCTCCTGTTGTTGACGGTGTCTCTCTCTCTAGTGTCTCCTGTTGTTGACGGTCTCTCTCTCTCTAGTGTCTCCTGTTGTTGACGGTCTCTCTCGCTCTAGTGTCTCCTGTTGTTGACGGTCTCTCGCTCTAGTGTCTCCTGTTGTTGACGGTCTCTCTCTCGCTCTAGTGTCTCCTGTTGTTGACGGTCTCTCTCTCTCTCTAGTGTCTCCTGTTGTTGACTGTCTCTCTCGCTCTAGTGTCTCCTGTTGTTGACGGTCTCTCTCTCGCTCTAGTGTCTCCTGTTGTTGACGGTCTCTCTCTCTAGTGTCTCCTGTTGTTGACTGTCTCTCTCGCTCTATTGTCTCCTGTTGTTGACGGTCTCGCTCTATTGTCTCCTGTTGTTGACGGTCTCTCTCTCGCTCTAGTGTCTCCTGTTGTTGACGGTCTCTCTCTCGCTCTAGTGTCTCCTGTTGTTGACGGTCTCGCTCTATTGTCTCCTGTTGTTGACGGTCTCTCTCTCGCTCTAGTGTCTCCTGTTGTTGACGGTCTCGCTCTATTGTCTCCTGTTGTTGACGGTCTCTCTCTCTCTCTAGTGTCTCCTGTTGTTGACGGTCTCTCTCTCTAGTGTCTCCTGTTGTTGACGGTCTCTCTCTCTCTAGTGTCTCCTGTTGTTGACGGTCTCTCTCTCTCTAGTGTCTCCTGTTGTTGACGGTCTCTCTCTCTCTAGTGTCTCCTGTTGTTGACGGTCTCTCTCTCTCTAGTGTCTCCTGTTGTTGACGGTCTCTCTCTCTAGTGTCTCCTGTTGTTGACGGTCTCTCTCTCGTGTCTCCTGTTGTTGACGGTCTCGCTCTCGTGTCTCCTGCTGTTGATTGTTGACGGTCTCTCTCTCTCTCTAGTGTCTCCTGTTGTTGACGGTCTCTCTCTCGCTCTAGTGTCTCCTGTTGTTGACGGTCTCTCTCTCTAGTGTCTCCTGTTGTTGACGGTCTCTCTCTCGTGTCTCCTGTTGTTGACGGTCTCGCTCTCGTGTCTCCTGCTGTTGATTGTTGACGGTCTCTCTCTCTAGTGTCTCCTGTTGTTGACGGTCTCGCTCTATTGTCTCCTGTTGTTGACGGTCTCTCTCTCGCTCTAGTGTCTCCTGTTGTTGACGGTCTCGCTCTATTGTCTCCTGTTGTTGACGGTCTCTCTCTCTAGTGTCTCCTGTTGTTGACGGTCTCGCTCTATTGTCTCCTGTTGTTGACGGTCTCTCTCTCGCTCTAGTGTCTCCTGTTGTTGACGGTCTCGCTCTATTGTCTCCTGTTGTTGACGGTCTCTCTCTCGCTCTAGTGTCTCCTGTTGTTGACGGTCTCTCTCTCGCTCTAGTGTCTCCTGTTGTTGACGGTCTCGCTCTATTGTCTCCTGTTGTTGACGGTCTCTCTCTCGCTCTAGTGTCTCCTGTTGTTGACGGTCTCGCTCTATTGTCTCCTGTTGTTGACGGTCTCTCTCTCGCTCTAGTGTCTCCTGTTGTTGACGGTCTCTCTCTCGCTCTAGTGTCTCCTGTTGTTGACGGTCTCTCTCTCTAGTGTCTCCTGTTGTTGACGGTCTCTCTCTCTAGTGTCTCCTGTTGTTGACGGTGTCTCTCTCTCTAGTGTCTCCTGTTGTTGACGGTCTCTCTCGCTCTAGTGTCTCCTGTTGTTGACGGTCTCTCTCTCTCTCTAGTGTCTCCTGTTGTTGACGGTCTCTCTCTCTCTAGTGTCTTATGTTGTTGACGGTCTCTCTCGCTCTAGTGTCTTATGTTGTTTACGGTCTCTCTCTCTAGTGTCTCCTGTTGTTGACGGTCTCTCTCTCTCTAGTGTCTCCTGTTGTTGACTGTCTCTCTCTCTAGTGTCTCCTGTTGTTGACGGTCTCTCTCGCTCTAGTGTCTTATGTTGTTGACGGTCTCTCTCGCTCTAGTGTCTCCTGTTGTTGACGGTCTCTCTCTCTAGTGTCTCCTGTTGTTGACGGTCCCTCTCTCTCTAGTGTCTCCTGTTGTTGACGGTGTCTCTCTCTCGCTCTAGTGTCTCCTGTTGTTGACGGTCTCTCTCTCGCTCTAGTGTCTCCTGTTGTTGACGGTCTCTCTCTCTCTCTAGTGTCTCCTGTTGTTGACGGTCTCTCTCTCTCTAGTGTCTCCTGTTGTTGACGGTCTCTCTCTCTCTCTAGTGTCTCCTGTTGTTGACGGTCTCTCTCTCTCTCTAGTGTCTCCTGTTGTTGACGGTCTCTCTCTCTAGTGTCTCCTGTTGTTGACGGTCTCTCTCTCTAGTGTCTCCTGTTGTTGACGGTCTCTCTCTCTAGTGTCTCCTGTTGTTGACGGTCTCTCTCTCTCTCTAGTGTCTCCTGTTGTTGACGGTCTCTCTCGCTCTAGTGTCTCCTGTTGTTGACGGTCTCTCTCTCTAGTGTCTCCTGTTGTTGACGGTCTCTCTCTCTCTCTAGTGTCTCCTGTTGTTGACGGTGTCTCTCTCTCTAGTGTCTCCTGTTGTTGACGGTCTCTCTCTCTCTAGTGTCTCCTGTTGTTGACTGTCTCTCTCGCTCTAGTGTCTCCTGTTGTTGACGGTCTCTCTCTCGCTCTAGTGTCTCCTGTTGTTGACGGTCTCTCTCTCTAGTGTCTCCTGTTGTTGACGGTCTCTCTCTCTAGTGTCTCCTGTTGTTGACGGTCTCTCTCTCTCTCTAGTGTCTCCTGTTGTTGACGGTCTCTCTCTCTCTCTAGTGTCTCCTGTTGTTGACTGTCTCTCTCTCTCTAGTGTCTCCTGTTGTTGACGGTCTCTCTCTCTAGTGTCTCCTGTTGTTGACGGTCTCTCTCTCTCTAGTGTCTCCTGTTGTTGACGGTCTCTCTCTCTCTTGTGTCTCCTGTTGTTGACGGTCTCTCTCTCTCTCTAGTGTCTCCTGTTGTTGACGGTCTCTCTCTCTCTAGTGTCTCCTGTTGTTGACGGTCTCTCTCGCTCTAGTGTCTCCTGTTGTTGACGGTCTCTCTCTCGCTCTAGTGTCTCCTGTTGTTGACGGTCTCTCTCTCGCTCTAGTGTCTCCTGTTGTTGACGGTCTCTCTCTCTAGTGTCTCCTGTTGTTGACGGTCTCTCTCTCTCTCTAGTGTCTCCTGTTGTTGACTGTCTCTCTCGCTCTAGTGTCTCCTGTTGTTGACGGTCTCTCTCTCTCTCTAGTGTCTCCTGTTGTTGACGGTGTCTCTCTCTCTAGTGTCTCCTGTTGTTGACTGTCTCTCTCGCTCTAGTGTCTCCTGTTGTTGACGGTCTCTCTCTCTCTAGTGTCTCCTGTTGTTGACGGTGTCTCTCTCTCTAGTGTCTCCTGTTGTTGACGGTCTCTCTCTCTCTAGTGTCTCCTGTTGTTGACGGTGTCTCTCTCTCTAGTGTCTCCTGTTGTTGACGGTCTCTCTCTCTCTCTAGTGTCTCCTGTTGTTGACTGTCTCTCTCTCTCTCTAGTGTCTCCTGTTGTTGACGGTCTCTCTCTCTCTCTAGTGTCTCCTGTTGTTGACGGTGTCTCTCTCTCTAGTGTCTCCTGTTGTTGACTGTCTCTCTCGCTCTAGTGTCTCCTGTTGTTGACGGTCTCTCTCTCTCTAGTGTCTCCTGTTGTTGACGGTCTCTCGCTCTAGTGTCTCCTGTTGTTGACGGTCTCTCTCTCTAGTGTCTCCTGTTGTTGATGGTCTCTCGCTCTCTAGTGTCTCCTGTTGTTGACGGTCTCTCTCTCTCTAGTGTCTCCTGTTGTTGACGGTCTCTCTCTCTCTCTAGTGTCTCCTGTTGTTGACGGTCTCTCTCTCTCTAGTGTCTCCTGTTGTTGACGGTCTCTCTCTCTCTCTAGTGTCTCCTGTTGTTGACGGTCTCTCTCTCTCTAGTGTCTCCTGTTGTTGACGGTCTCTCTCTCTCTAGTGTCTCCTGTTGTTGACGGTCTCTCTCTCGCTCTAGTGTCTCCTGTTGTTGACGGTCTCTCTCTCGCTCTAGTGTCTCCTGTTGTTGACGGTCTCTCTCTCGCTCTAGTGTCTCCTGTTGTTGACGGTCTCTCGCTCTAGTGTCTCCTGTTGTTGACGGTCTCTCTCTCTAGTGTCTCCTGTTGTTGACGGTCTCTCGCTCTAGTGTCTTATGTTGTTGACGGTCTCTCTCTCTCTAGTGTCTCCTGTTGTTGACGGTCTCTCTCTCTCTCTATTGTCTCCTGTTGTTGACGGTGTCTCTCGCTCTAGTGTCTCCTGTTGTTGACGGTCTCTCTCTCTCTAGTGTCTCCTGTTGTTGACGGTGTCTCTCTCGCTCTAGTGTCTCCTGTTGTTGACGGTCTCTCTCTCTAGTGTCTCCTGTTGTTGACGGTGTCTCTCTCTCTAGTGTCTCCTGTTGTTGACGGTCTCTCTCTCTAGTGTCTCCTGTTGTTGACGGTGTCTCTCTCTCTCTAGTGTCTCCTGTTGTTGACGGTGTCTCTCTCTCTCTAGTGTCTCCTGTTGTTGACGGTCTCTCTCTCGCTCTAGTGTCTCCTGTTGTTGACGGTCTCTCTCTCTAGTGTCTCCTGTTGTTGACGGTCTCTCTCTCTCTCTAGTGTCTCCTGTTGTTGACGGTCTCTCTCGCTCTAGTGTCTCCTGTTGTTGACGGTCTCTCTCTCTAGTGTCTCCTGTTGTTGACGGTCTCTCTCTCTCTCTAGTGTCTCCTGTTGTTGACGGTCTCTCTCTCTCTCTAGTGTCTCCTGTTGTTGACGGTCTCTCTCTCTAGTGTCTCCTGTTGTTGACGGTCTCTCTCTCTCTCTAGTGTCTCCTGTTGTTGACGGTCTCTCTCTCTAGTGTCTCCTGTTGTTGACGGTCTCTCTCTCTAGTGTCTCCTGTTGTTGACGGTCTCTCTCTCTAGTGTCTCCTGTTGTTGACGGTCTCTCGCTCTAGTGTCTCCTGTTGTTGATGGTCTCTCGCTCTAGTGTCTTATGTTGTTGACGGTCTCTCTCGCTCTAGTGTCTCCTGTTGTTGACGGTCTCTCTCTCGCTCTAGTGTCTCCTGTTGTTGACGGTCTCTCTCTCTAGTGTCTCCTGTTGTTGACGGTCTCTCTCTCTCTAGTGTCTCCTGTTGTTGACGGTCTCTCTCTCTCTCTAGTGTCTCCTGTTGTTGACGGTGTCTCTCTCGCTCTAGTGTCTCCTGTTGTTGACGGTCTCTCTCTCTCTAGTGTCTCCTGTTGTTGACGGTCTCTCTCTCTCTAGTGTCTCCTGTTGTTGACGGTCTCTCTCTCTAGTGTCTCCTGTTGTTGACGGTCTCGCTCTAGTGTTTCCTGTTGTTGACGGTCTCTCTCTCTCTAGTGTCTCCTGTTGTTGACGGTCTCTCTCTCTCTAGTGTCTCCTGTTGTTGACGGTCTCGCTCTAGTGTTTCCTGTTGTTGACGGTCTCTCTCTCTCTCTAGTGTCTCCTGTTGTTGACGGTCTCTCTCTCTCTAGTGTCTCCTGTTGTTGACGGTCTCGCTCTAGTGTTTCCTGTTGTTGACGGTCTCTCTCTCTCTAGTGTCTCCTGTTGTTGACGGTCTCTCTCTCGCTCTAGTGTCTCCTGTTGTTGACGGTCTCTCTCTCTCTAGTGTCTCCTGTTGTTGACGGTCTCTCTCTCTCTCTAGTGTCTCCTGTTGTTGACGGTGTCTCTCTCGCTCTAGTGTCTCCTGTTGTTGACGGTCTCTCTCTCTAGTGTCTCCTGTTGTTGACGGTCTCTCTCTCTCTAGTGTCTCCTGTTGTTGACGGTCTCTCTCTCTCTCTAGTGTCTCCTGTTGTTGACGGTCTCTCTCTCTAGTGTCTCCTGTTGTTGACGGTCTCTCTCTCTCTAGTGTCTCCTGTTGTTGACGGTCTCTCTCTCTCTAGTGTCTCCTGTTGTTGATGGTCTCTCTCTCTAGTGTCTCCTGTTGTTGACGGTCTCGCTCTAGTGTCTCCTGTTGTTGACGGTCTCTCTCTAGTGTCTCCTGTTGTTGACGGTGTCTCTCTCTCTAGTGTCTCCTGTTGTTGACGGTCTCTCTCTCTAGTGTCTCCTGTTGTTGACGGTCTCTCTCTCTCTAGTGTTTCCTGTTGTTGACGGTGTCTCTCTCTCTCTAGTGTCTCCTGTTGTTGACGGTCTCTCTCTCTCTCTAGTGTCTCCTGTTGTTGACGGTCTCTCTCTCTCTCTAGTGTCTCCTGTTGTTGACGGTCTCTCTCGCTCTAGTGTCTCCTGTTGTTGACGGTCTCTCTCTCTCTAGTGTCTCCTGTTGTTGACGGTCTCTCTCGCTCTAGTGTCTCCTGTTGTTGACGGTCTCTCTCTCTCTAGTGTCTCCTGTTGTTGACGGTCTCTCTCTCGCTCTAGTGTCTCCTGTTGTTGACGGTCTCTCTCTCTCTAGTGTCTCCTGTTGTTGACGGTCTCTCTCTCTAGTGTCTCCTGTTGTTGACGGTCTCTCTCTCTAGTGTCTCCTGTTGTTGACGGTCTCTCTCTCTAGTGTCTCCTGTTGTTGACGGTCTCTCTCTCTAGTGTCTCCTGTTGTTGACGGTCTCTCTCTCTAGTGTCTCCTGTTGTTGACGGTCTCTCTCTCTAGTGTCTCCTGTTGTTGACGGTCTCTCTCGCTCTAGTGTCTCCTGTTGTTGACGGTCTCTCTCTCTAGTGTCTCCTGTTGTTGACGGTCTCTCTCGCTCTAGTGTCTTATGTTGTTGACGGTCTCTCTCTCTCTAGTGTCTCCTGTTGTTGACGGTGTCTCTCTCTCTCTAGTGTCTCCTGTTGTTGACGGTCTCTCTCGCTCTAGTGTCTCCTGTTGTTGACGGTGTCTCTCTCTCTAGTGTCTCCTGTTGTTGACGGTCTCTCTCTCTAGTGTCTCCTGTTGTTGACGGTCTCTCTCTCTCTCTAGTGTCTCCTGTTGTTGACGGTCTCTCTCTCTCTAGTGTCTCCTGTTGTTGACGGTCTCTCTCTCTAGTGTCTCCTGTTGTTGACGGTCTCTCTCTCTCTCTAGTGTCTCCTGTTGTTGACGGTCTCTCTCTCTCTCTAGTGTCTCCTGTTGTTGACGGTCTCTCTCTCTCTCTAGTGTCTCCTGTTGTTGACGGTCTCTCTCTCTCTCTAGTGTCTCCTGTTGTTGACGGTCTCTCTCTCTCTCTAGTGTCTCCTGTTGTTGACGGTCTCTCTCTCTCTCTAGTGTCTCCTGTTGTTGACGTTCTCTCTCTAGTGTCTCCTGTTGTTGACGTTCTCTCTCTAGTGTCTCCTGTTGTTGACGGTCTCTCTCTCTCTAGTGTCTCCTGTTGTTGACGGTCTCTCTCTCTCTCGTGTCTCCTGTTGTTGACGGTCTCTCTCTCTCTAGTGTCTCCTGTTGTTGACGGTCTCTCTCTCTCTCTAGTGTCTCCTGTTGTTGACGTTCTCTCTCTAGTGTCTCCTGTTGTTGACGGTCTCTCTCTCGCTCTAGTGTCTCCTGTTGTTGACGGTCTCTCTCTCTCTCTAGTGTCTCCTGTTGTTGACGTTCTCTCTCTAGTGTCTCCTGTTGTTGACGGTCTCTCTCTCTCTAGTGTCTCCTGTTGTTGACGGTCCCTCTCTCTCTAGTGTCTCCTGTTGTTGACGGTCTCTCTCGCTCTAGTGTCTCCTGTTGTTGACGGTCTCTCTCTCTAGTGTCTCCTGTTGTTGACGTTCTCTCTCTAGTGTCTCCTGTTGTTGACGGTCTCTCTCTCGCTCTAGTGTCTCCTGTTGTTGACGGTCTCTCTCTCGCTCTAGTGTCTCCTGTTGTTGACGGTGTCTCTCTCTCTAGTGTCTCCTGTTGTTGACGGTCTCTCTCGCTCTAGTGTCTCCTGTTGTTGACGGTCTCTCTCTCTAGTGTCTCCTGTTGTTGACGGTCTCTCTCTCGCTCTAGTGTCTCCTGTTGTTGACGGTCTCTCTCTCTCTCTAGTGTCTCCTGTTGTTGACTGTCTCTCTCGCTCTAGTGTCTCCTGTTGTTGACGGTCTCTCTCTCTCTAGTGTCTCCTGTTGTTGACGGTCTCTCTCGCTCTAGTGTCTCCTGTTGTTGACGGTCTCTCTCTCTAGTGTCTCCTGTTGTTGACGGTCTCTCTCTCGCTCTAGTGTCTCCTGTTGTTGACGGTCTCTCTCTCTCTCTAGTGTCTCCTGTTGTTGACGGTCTCTCTCTCTCTTTAGTGTCTCCTGTTGTTGACGGTCTCTCTCTCTAGTGTCTCCTGTTGTTGACGGTCTCTCTCTCTAGTGTCTCCTGTTGTTGACGGTCTCTCTCTCTCTCTAGTGTCTCCTGTTGTTGACGGTCTCTCTCTCTCTAGTGTCTCCTGTTGTTGACGGTCTCTCTCTCTCTCTAGTGTCTCCTGTTGTTGACGGTCTCTCTCTCTAGTGTCTCCTGTTGTTGACGGTCTCTCTCTCTCTCTAGTGTCTCCTGTTGTTGACGGTCTCTCTCTCTCTAGTGTCTCCTGTTGTTGACGGTCTCTCTCTCTCTCTAGTGTCTCCTGTTGTTGACGGTCTCTCTCTCTCTCGTGTCTCCTTTTCACTCCACTTCATTTGTCTCTCTCTCCAGTTGTGAGGAAGCTGCAGGAGTTTGAGTTACCATTCGTATCAGTCACCAGCTTACGAAGTTCAGAGTTCCACATCATCCTGCGGAAAAGGTATGACCTCTCTACTCCTCTACCCCTCTACACCGTGACTGTCACTTTCTATCTACTGGTCTAGATATGCAGCTCCAATCAGAACTAAAGTCACTTGGATTGAATAGCTAGCAATTAAATTCAGCAAAAACACTCAAATGTTAACCACTTGGCTCTTTTAGGAAGAAGCAACGGTTACAAGGTTTCTCTCCTTCCAAGTACCGACAAGTGAGGACCAATCTGGATTCTCTAATCTAGCTACATAATCTCTTCCATAGATGATCTCGTGAAACCGTTTGACTACACCACAAACCTTGCCCAGAGTTGTCACCAGTACTGTACTTGTGACCTCACCAGACACTTGTGTATCCTGAGTTGTCCCAGTATGAGTCCAGCTGGTTTATATAAGTGAAGCCATATGGTACAGAGAGAAGTATAAGAGATTGACTGAAGAGCGAAGAGTTTTATCATGAGCAAAAAAAAATACTTCAAAGATTTCAGTCTCTGGTCGTCTGGCTACCATGTGTGTTAGTGACGTGAGGTTTTTCTGTCTGCAGACTGAGGCCTGATAACTTCTCTCCCTCCTCGACTTTTAACACCTGTCTTATTTCAACTTCCTCTGTCTCTCTCTCTCTCTCTGCTTCTCTTATCTTCCTCTCTCACTGTCCCCCCTCTCGCTTCGGCTCTCTCGTTCTCTCTCTCGCACGCTCTCTTTCTCTCTCTCTCTCCTTGCACTGACTCATCACTATGCACACTCATAACATGCATAACGACACAGACACTTTTAGACACCCTATGCTGCTGCTACTCTGTTCTTTAGTTTACTCTTATTATTATCTATCCTGATGTCTAGTCACTTTACCCTGTCTTCATGTACATATCTACCTCAAATACCTTATTATTATCTATCCTGATGCCTAGTCACTTTACCCTGCCTTCATGTACATATCTACCTCAAATACCTTATTATTATCTAACCTGATGCCTAGTCACTTTACCCTGCCTTCATGTACATATCTACCTCAAATACCTTATTATCTATCCTGATGCCTAGTCACTTTACCCTGCCTTCATGTACATATCTACCTCAAATACCTTATTATTATCTATCCTGATGTCTAGTCACTTTACCCTGCCTTCATGTACATATCTACCTCAAATACCTTATTATTATCTATCCTGATGCCTAGTCACTTTACCCTGCCTTCATGTACATATCTACCTCAAATACCTTGTAGCTCTGCACATTGATCTGGTACTTCCTGTATATAGCTCTGCACATTGATCTGGTACTTCCTGTATATAGCTCTGCACTTTGATCTGGTACTTCCTGTATATAGCTCTGCACATTGATCTGGTACTTCCTGTATATAGCTCTGCACATTGATCTGGTACTTCCTGTATATAGCTCTGCACATTGATCTGGTACTTCCTGTATATAGCTCCATTCCTGTGGTTTTATTTATTCCTCTTGTGTTACTATCACATTTGTATTGTTCTTTTAAATTCCGCATCGTAAGCAAGTTTTTCAGAGTAAAGTCTACACCATTCTTTCTACCTCTCTCTTCTTCCTCCAGAACAGAAATGGGTAAACTAGACAGGATGTTGTTATTTCACCCCCTCCTGTCTCCCTCAAGGAAAGTCTTAGCCCTTCTGACCTACTTGTAGCAGAGACTGAGTGTGAATGGCAACTTATTCCCTATATAGAGCCCTATTGGTCCTGGTCAAAAACAGTGCACTATATAGAGAATAGGGTGCCATTTAGGATGCAGATGGAGAACGATGAGCAACAGAACTAACAGTAGCCATTTAGGACGCAGATGGAGAATGGTGAGCAACAGAACTAGCTGCAGTGATTTAGGAAGCAGATGGAGAACGGTGAGCAACAGAACTAACAGTAGCCTTTTAGGACGCAGATGGAGAATGGTGAGCAACAGAACTAACAGCAGTCATTTAGGAAGCAGATGGAGAACGGTGAGTAACAGAACTAACAGTAGCCATTTAGGAAGCAGATGGAGAATGGTGAGCAACAGAACTAACAGTAGCCTTTTAGGAAGCAGATGGGAAACGGTGAGCAACAGAACTAACAGTAGCCATTTAGGAAGCAGATGGAGAATGGTGAGCAACAGAACTAACAGCAGTGATTTAGGAAGCAGATGGAGAACGGTGAGCAACAGAACTAGCAGCAGTCATTTAGGAAGCAGATGGAGAATGGTGAGCAACAGAACTAACAGCAGTGATTTAGGAAGCAGATGGAGAACGGTGAGCAACAGAACTAACAGCAGTGATTTAGGAAGCAGATGGAGAACGGTGAACAACAGAACTAGCTGCAGTGATTTAGGAAGCAGATGGAAAACGGTGAGTAACAAAACTAACAGCAGTCATTTCGGAAGCAGATGGAGAACGGTGAGTAACAAAACTAACAGCAGTCATTTAGGAAGCAGATGGAGGACGGTGAGTAACAAAACTAACAGCAGTCATTTAGGAAGCAGATGGAGAACGGTGAGCAACAGAACTAGCAGCAGTGATTTAGGAAGCAGATGGAAAACGGTGAGTAACAAAACTAACAGCAGTCATTTAGGAAGCAGATGGAGAACGGTGAGCAACAGAACTAGCAGCAGTCATTTAGGAAGCAGATGGGAAACGGTGAGCAACAGAACTAACAATAGCCTTTTAGGAAGCAGATGGGTAACGATGAGCAACAGAACTAGCAGCAGTGATTTAGGAAGCAGATGGAGAATGGTGAGCAACAGAACTAGCTGCAGCCATATTAGGACGCAGATGGAGAACGGTGAGCAACAGAACTAGCTGCAGCCATATTAGGACGCAGATGGAGAATGGTGAGCAACAGAACTAGCTGCAGTGATTTAGGAAGCAGATGGAGAACGGTGAGCAACAGAACTAGCAGCAGTGATTTAGGAAGCAGATGGAGAATGGTGAGCAACAGAACTAGCTGCAGTGATTTAGGAAGCAGATGGAGAATGGTGAGCAACAGAACTAACAGCAGTCATTTAGGACGCAGATGGAGAATGGTGAGCAACAGAACTAGCAGCAGCAACCCAGGGAGCATGAAAACACTAAACCCCAGATCAACTACTGGATTAGAATGAAATAAAAGCATAACGTTCTGTTTGGTTGAAGACGGAGACTTACTTGCCAGGTCAAATAAGTAGAAATATGCAGTGGTTAGTAGAGACGTATCCCTCTCCCCTCTTCTTCCTCTCCCCCTCTCCTTCATCCCCCTCTTATTCTCCCTCTTCTCTCCCCTGCTGGTGTCTATGAATTGCAAATGCAGCCAGAGTTACTACTCTGTTTTATAAACAATTTCTAATCTCTCCCCTTAAATATCCCTGGCCTCATCCTCGTTCACTAGTTAGGTTCCAGGGAGATTATGGGGTGTTTAAACTGGTTGGATTACAGATTATGGGGTGTTAAACTGGTTAGATTACAGTTGTACTAAGGGGTGTTAAATTGGTTAGATTACAGTTGTATTAAGGGGTGTTAAACTGGTTAGATTACAGTTGTACTAAGGGGTGTTAAACTGGTCAGATTACGGTTGTATTAAAGGGTGTTAAACTGGTCGGATTACAGTTGTATTAAGGGGTGTTAAACTGGTCAGATTACGGTTGTATTAAAGGGTGTTAAACTGGTTAGATTACAGTTGTATTAAGGGGTGTTAAACTGGTTAGATTATAGTTGAATCGCAGGTGGATTAAGTTTGAAGTATTAATGTCAAGTACACAGGTACAGTGAAATGCCTTTCAGCTCCATATCCAACAATACAGTGAAATGCCTTTCAGCTCCATATCCAACAATACAGTGAAATGCCTTTCAGCTCCATATCCAACAATACAGTGAAATGCCTTTCAGCTCCATATCCAACAATACAGTGAAATGTCTTTCAGCTCCATATCCAACAATACAGTGAAATGCCTTTCAGCTCCATATCCAACAATACAGTGAAATGTCTTTCAGCTCCATATCCAACAATACAGTGAAATGCCTTTCAGCTCCATATCCAACAATACAGTGAAATGCCTTTCAGATCCATATCCAACAATACAGTGAAATGCCTTTCAGCTCCATATCCAACAATACAGTGAAATGCCTTTCAGATCCATATCCAACAATACAGTGAAATGTCTTTCAGCTCCATATCCAACAATACAGTGAAATGCCTTTCAGCTCCATATCCAACAATACAGTGAAATGCCTTTCAGCTCCATATCCAACAATACAGTGAAATGCCTTTCAGCTCCATATCCAACAATACAGTGAAATGCCTTTCAGCTCCATATCCAACAATACAGTAAAATGCCTTTCAGCTCCATATCCAACAATACATTGAAATGCCTTTCAGATCCATATCCAACAATACAGTAAAATGCCTTTCAGCTCCATATCCAACAATACAGTGAAATGCCTTTCAGATCCATATCCAACAATACAGTGAAATGTCTTTCAGCTCCATATCCAACAATACAGTGAAATGCCTTTCAGCTCCATATCCAACAATACAGTGAAATGCCTTTCAGCTCCATATCCAACAATACAGTGAAATGCCTTTCAGCTCCATATCCAACAATACAGTGAAATGCCTTTCAGCTCCATATCCAACAATACAGTGAAATGCCTTTCAGCTCCATATCCAACAATACAGTGAAATGCCTTTCAGCTCCATATCCAACAATACAGTGAAATGCCTTTCAGCTCCATATCCAACAATACAGTGAAATGCCTTTCAGCTCCATATCCAACAATACAGTGAAATGCCTTTCAGCTCCATATCCAACAATACAGTAAAATGCCTTTCAGCTCCATATCCAACAATACAGTGAAATGCCTTTCAGATCCATATCCAACAATACAGTGAAATGCCTTTCAGATCCATATCCAACAATACAGTGAAATGCCTTTCAGATCCATATCCAACAATACAGTGAAATGCCTTTCAGATCCATATCCAACAATACAGTGAAATGCCTTTCAGCTCCATATCCAACAATACAGTGAAATGTCTTTCAGCTCCATATCCAACAATACAGTGAAATGCCTTTCAGCTCCATATCCAACAATACAGTGAAATGCCTTTCAGCTCCATATCCAACAATACAGTGAAATGCCTTTCAGCTCCATATCCAACAATACAGTGAAATGCCTTTCAGATCCATATCCAACAATACAGTGAAATGCCTTTCAGATCCATATCCAACAATACAGTGAAATGCCTTTCAGCTCCATATCCAACAATACAGTGAAATGCCTTTCAGATCCATATCCAACAATACAGTGTCAATATCCATGTAGCACTAAAAAATACAAAGGAGAACAAAAACACACAAGAAAGTACAACGCTTTATAGATGGTAAGTTCAATGCCATACTATGTACAGGGTCAGTTCCAGTACCATATTACCAATGTGCAGAGATACTGGAGTGATGGAGGTAGATTTGTATAGGGGTAAGGTGACTATATACAGGGTCAGTACCATATTAACAATGTACAGGGATACTGGAGTGATGGAGGTAGATATGTATAGGGGACAGGGATACTGGAGTGATGGAGGTAGATATGTATAGGGGTAAGGTGACTATATACAGGGTCAGTACCATATTAACAATGTGCAGGGATACTGGAGTGATGGAGGTAGATATGTATAGGGGGAAGGGGACAGGGATACTGGAGTGATGGAGGTAGATATGTATAGGGGGAAGGGGACAGGGATACTGGAGTGATGGAGGTAGATATGTATAGGGGGAAGGGGACAGGGATACTGGAGTGATGGAGGTAGATATGTATAGGGGGAAGGGGACAGGGATACTGGAGTGATGGAGGTAGATATGTATAGGGGGAAGGTGACAGGGATACTGGAGTGATGGAGGTAGATATGTATAGGGGTAAGGAGACTATATACAGGGTCAGTACCATATTAACAATGTACAGGGATACTGGAGTGATGGAGGTAGATATGTATAGGGGTAAGGTGACTATATACAGGGTCAGTACCATATTAACAATGTACAGGGATACTGGAGTGATGGAGGTAGATATGTATAGGGGTAAGGGGACAGGGATACTGGAGTGATGGAGGTAGATATGTATAGGGGTAAGGTGACTATATACAGGGTCAGTACCATATTAACAATGTGCAGGGATACTGGAGTGATGGAGGTAGATATGTATAGGGGTAAGGTGACAGGGATACTGGAGTGATGGAGGTAGATATGTATAGGGGGAAGGTGACAGGGATACTGGAGTGATGGAGGTAGATATGTATAGGGGTAAGGAGACAGGGATACTGGAGTGATGGAGGTAGATATGTATAGGGGTAAGGGGACAGGGATACTGAAGTGATGGAGGTAGATACATATAGGGGTAAGGAGACAGGGATACTGGAGTGATGGAGGTAGATATGTATAGGGGGAAGGGGACAGGGATACTGGAGTGATGGAGGTAGATATGTATAGGGGGAAGGGGACAGGGATACTGGAGTGATGGAGGTAGATATATATAGGGGTAAGGTGACTATATACAGGGTCAGTACCATATTAACAATGTACAGGGATACTGGATTGATGGAGGTAGATATGTATAGGGGTAAGGTGACAGGGATACTGGAGTGATGGAGGTAGATATGTATAGTGATGGAGGTAGATATGTATAGGGGTAAGGTGACAGGGATACTGGAGTGATGGAGGTAGATATGTATAGGGGGAAGGTGACAGGGATACTGGAGTGATGGAGGTAGATATGTATAGGGGTAAGGTGACAGGGATACTGGAGTGATGGAGGTAGATATGTATAGGGGGAAGGGGACAGGGATACTGGAGTGATGGAGGTAGATATGTATAGGGGGAAGGGGACAGGGGTACTGGAGTGATGGAGGTAGATATGTATAGGGGGAAGGGGACAGGGGTACTGGAGTGATGGAGGTAGATATGTATAGGGGGAAGGGGACAGGGATACTGGAGTGATGGAGGTAGATATGTATAGGGGTAAGGTGACAGTGATACTGGAGTGATGGAGGTAGATATGTATAGGGGTAAGGTGACAGTGATACTGGAGTGATGGAGGTAGATGTGTATAGGGGGAGTGATGGAGGTAGATATGTATAGGGGTAAGGGGACAGGGATACTGGAGTGATGGAGGTAGATATGTATAGGGTAAGGTGACACGGATACTGGAGTGATGGAGGTAGATGTGTATAGGGGTCAGGTGACTAGGCAACAGGATAGAAGATAAACAGAGTAGCAGCAGTTTGTATAGGAGTGGGTGTGTAGAGTCAGTATAAATGCATATTATGTGTGAGTGTGCAAAGCTGTCATCATGGAAAACAGGTTAATTACTTTGAAGAATCTAAAATATTTTTAGAGTTTTAACTTTTTTGATAACTACATGATTCCATATGTGTTATTTCATAATTTTGATGTCTTCACTATTATTCTACAATGTAGAACAAATTAAGAAAAACCCTTGAATGAGTAGGTGTGTCTAAACTTGACTGTGTGTTTCTTAATTTTATACAGCAAAGGTAATAACACAGTTACACGTGCTAGTTTTCTGCGCCTTTATTCCCTACTCCACAACCAGTGCTGTTTTTAAGGCATACCAGTCAAAATACAGTAGACTTATGTCCTACAGAAGTCAGGAGGACTTGAGTGGAGATGTTGAGTTTCACTGTAAGGCCTGAGCTGGTCTGGGTCGTATCTTCAGTGTGGTTCTAGTAGTATTCGTCCTCCAGGTTAGGTATGTAAGGGCTTTGGAGGAGGTAGGGCGGCAGACGAGGGGCCATAGGCCTCACACCATAATCGTCAAAAAGGCTGATGTGGTCCTTAACAAGATGAGGGTCAGACATCAGCTCCAGATTGGCAGTCTCCTCCCCCCTACCTCTGTTACTTAGGGGTGCTGCCAGACCTCCACCAATCAGAACCAAGATCAGGAGGAGAGCCATCTAATCACAGGTGCTCATCAGAACCACTATTTTTAAATGGCAACAAAGATTAGTCTGATACACAACACTATAGAACCTAGTGATATAGAATGAGTCTGATAGACAACACTATAAAACCTAGTGATATAGAATGAGTCTGATAGACAACACTATAAAACCTATTGAAAGTGGAAAAACTATAAACACAAATACCTTTTATTGCCACGTAGCACCTCCCCTCCAAGAGCACCTGTGGTTGTTTGTGGAATACCTTAATCACTCCTGATACTTATTTTTATTAAATTATTTTAACAACCAATTGCTTGATTGCTTAGCCAGTCGATAATGACAAGCTAGAGTTAATTAAAATATTTAACCTAGTTGCATTCTGTGATGTCATAATGAGGCATGTCATCACAAACCGTTCTAAGGTTTCTCAGGATTAGTGGCAGAACATTGGCTACTCTCTGCAGCCAATCATAGTAAGCAATGGTACCGCTCCAGTTTATGGACCTAAAAGCCTATGATGATAATAAGACTTATTAAGATGAGAATATCATGATACCTTCTCTAAAATGCTCTTTTAATGGACACTCAGTCTTATTCCTTCCCATAAACTGACAGAAGATGTCGAACAACATTGAATATCCCCAAATCCAACCCAAAATATTACTCAATGCTTCTATGAATTTGAACAAGGCCATCCACCACACATGTATTACATGTGAAATGAAAACCCTCAGAACAATCAGCTTTCAAAGCATTCAGGGGAACACGTCCCATATAATGCTGTGACTGAAGCAGACACTGTGGTTGTGACTGAAGCAGACACTGTGGTTGTGACTGAAGCAGACACTGTGGTTGTGACTGAAGCAGACACTGTGGACTCTGACTCAGAGCAGACACTGTGGTTGTGACTGAAGCAGACACTGTGGTTGTGACTGAAGCAGACACTGTGGTTGTGACTGAAGCAGACACTGTGGTTGTGACTGAAGCAGACGCTGTGGTTGTGACTGAAGCAGACGCTGTGGTTGTGACTGAAGCAGACACTGTGGACTCTGACTCAGAGCAGACACTGTGGTTGTGACTGAAGCAGACGCTGTGGTTGTGACTGAAGCAGACACTGTGGTTGTGACTGAAGCAGACACTGTGGTTGTGACTGAAGCAGACACTGTGGTTGTGACTGAAGCAGACACTGTGGTTGTGACTGAAGCAGACACTGTGGACTCTGACTCAGAGCAGACACTGTGGTTGTGACTGAAGCAGACACTGTGGTTGTGACTGAAGCAGACACTGTGGTTGTGACTGAAGCAGACACTGTGGTTGTGACTGAAGCAGACACTGTGGTTGTGACTGAAGCATACACTGTGGTTGTGACTGAAGCAGACACTGTGGACTCTGACTCAGAGCTGACACTGTGGTTGTGACTGAAGCAGACGCTGTGGTTGTGACTGAAGCAGACACTGTGGTTGTGACTGAAGCAGACACTGTGGTTGTGACTGAAGCAGACACTGTGGTTGTGACTGAAGCAGACACTGTGGACTCTTGACTCAGAGCAGACACTGTGGTTGTGACTGAAGCAGACACTGTGGTTGTGACTGAAGCAGACACTGTGGTTGTGACTGAAGCAGACACTGTGGACTCTTGACTCAGAGCAGACACTGTGGTTGTGACTGAAGCAGACACTGTGGTTGTGACTGAAGCAGACACTGTGGTTGTGACTGAAGCAGACACTGTGGTTGTGACTGAAGCAGACACTGTGGACTCTTGACTCAGAGCAGACACTGTGGTTGTGACTGAAGCAGACACTGTGGTTGTGACTGAAGCAGACACTGTGGACTCTGACTCAGAGCAGACACTGTGGTTGTGACTGAAGCAGACACTGTGGTTGTGACTGAAGCAGACACTGTGGACTCTTGACTCAGAGCAGACACTGTGGTTGTGACTGAAGCAGACACTGTGGTTGTGACTGAAGCAGACACTGTGGACTCTGACTCAGAGCAGACACTGTGGTTGTGACTGAAGCAGACACTGTGGTTGTGCTGTGTTCTCACTTACCTATACAGCCATTAGTCAGTACACTCACTTAGCTGATTGAACAGACACTGGCTGGCTGGCTGGCTGGTTGGCTGGCTGGCTGCATTCCAGGCACTAAGCCAGCAGGTATCAATGATCAGACTTAATGACATTTCATACCCAACAAAGATACAACAGCCCCTCATCCAACACATTAACGTTTTATTAAAAGCTCGAAATTAAACGTGAACAGCCAATTATGATTGCTTTTTTAAATTTTATTTAACTTCCATCACAAATGGTGTTTTGATTTAATTTTCAGGCTTCAAGTTCTTGGCTGCTGTCCAATTTGTTGGTGTTCAAGCATTCTCTTCCTCTCTCTCTTGTTGTGTTTCTAGTTACTGGGACACGGTGTATGACAGTGATGTAATGGACAACCGAGTGGGACTAAATCTACTATACGCTCAGGTGAGGGGTCGCAGGTCAAAGGTCATACCGGTTGTCTGCTGGCTTTTCTTCCCCCTTTCATTTGGGGTAGATGGGTATTTTGAATGATCAAGTAGGTGTAAAGATCAGGTTTGTGTTTTAGTATTTCTGATTTTAATCTCCTGTATATACCTGAAACTTGCTTCCTCTTTGGGCTGTGATGATACCAGTATTGACATGTTGTTTCCAGGGCAAAAACACAAAGCAGACCAAACTCTTTGTTCCTTTTAAAAACCTGCTGTGTGTAACATGTTGTGATATAGCCTGGTCCTCAACCTGCTGTATATATGTTGTGATATAGCCTGGTCCTAAACCTGCTGTATATATGTTGTGATATAGCCTGGTCCTAAACCTGCTGTATATATGTTGTGATATAGCCTGGTCCTAAACCTGCTGTATATATGTTGTGATATAGCCTGGTCCTAAACCTGCTGTATATATGTTGTGATATAGCCTGGTCCTAAACCTGCTGTATATATGTTGTGATATAGCCTGGTCCTAAACCTGCTGTATATATGTTGTGATATAGCCTGGTCCTAAACCTGCTGTATGTAACATATGTTGTGATATAGCCTGGTACTAAACCTGCTGTATGTAACATGTTGTGATATAGCCTGGTCCTAAACCTGCTGTATGTAACATGTTGTGATATAGCCTGGTCCTAAACCTGCTGTATGTAACATGTTGTGATATAGCCTGGTCCTAAACCTGCTGTATATATGTTGTGATATAGCCTGGTCCTAAACCTGCTGTATATATGTTGTGATATAGCCTGGTCCTAAACCTGCTGTACGTAACATGTTGTGATATAGCCTGGTACTAAACCTGCTGTATATATGTTGTGATATAGCCTGGTCCTAAACCTGCTGTACGTAACATGTTGTGATATAGCCTGGTCCTAAACCTGCTGTATATATGTTGTGATATAGCCTGTTCCTAAACCTGCTGTATATATGTTGTGATATAGCCTGGTCCTAAACCTGCTGTATATATGTTGTGATATAGCCTGGTCCTAAACCTGCTGTACGTAACATGTTGTGATATAGCCTGGTCCTAAACCTGCTGTATATATGTTGTGATATAGCCTGTTCCTAAACCTGCTGTATATATGTTGTGATATAGCCTGGAAAATAACTATATGCGACTCTGGATGATAACATAATGATGTTTGTTTCCAACATTAAGGCTGTTTTACTAAAGAAGTTAAATCGGCTTTGTGTTTTGTTCCCTTGTCACAATACTAACAAGTATTGCAATACTAGTATCGTCCCAGTCCTACTTCCTTACTGTTATGCCCCAAATGGCACCCTACTGCCTATATAGGGCCCATAGGCCTCTTGTCAAAAGTAGTGCACTATATAGGGCCCATAGGCCTCTTGTCAAAAGTAGTGCACTATATAGGGCCCATAGGCCTCTTGTCAAAAGTAGTGCACTATATAGGGAATAGGGCCCTGGTCTAAAGTAGTGCACTCTATAAGGAATAGGGCCCTGGTCTAAAGTAGTGCACTATATAGGGAATAGGGCCCTGGTCTAAAGTAGTGCACTATATAGGGAATAGGTCCCTGGTCTAAAGTAGTGCACTATATAGGGAATAGGGCCCTGGTCTAAAGTAGTGCACTATATAGGGAATAGGGCTCTGGTCTAAAGTAGTGCACTTTATAGGGAATATGGTGCCATTTGGGAAGTAGCCATGTCTTTCTGTAGCAACACCCCCGACCCAGATACAGCAGCAACAGGATGGTTTCCTAAGCATTTCAGAGATGTTTCATCTGATCTGGCTGCTGTCTTGGCTCTGTGTGCGGGCTTAGCCAATGGTATGGGCCAAAGGATGCAATATTTTATTGGAAAGAGAGAATTGGCAAGTGTCTTTTTTGCCTGTGTGTGTGTGTGTGTGTGTGTGTGTGTGTGTGTGTGTGTGTGTGTGTGTGTGTGTGTGTGTGTGTGTGTGTGTGTGTGTGATTGACTTGTATATGTGTGTATGCAGCTGCCAACAGTGTATGTTTTGGTGTTGAATTAAACAGTAGAATAGTTCATTTTGGACTTAAACTGAGTAACAGTTGTATCTAAAGCCTCTACGAGGATGGTTTGGAGCAGGAAGATGAACCTTGTCTCTCTCCTCTCCCTAGACGGTGTCGGACATAGATAGAGGCTGGATCCTCGTTAACAAGGACCAGCACAGACAGCTTAAATCACTGCAGGAGAAAGGCTCCAAGAAAGAAGTAAGCAAGACTGTCTCCTAGAGCTATATCCTTCTTCTTCTACCAAGCTGGTGTAGAGTGACAGTATTATAGCAGAAGAAGAAGTTGAATGGGTTGGAGGCAAACTCTCCTGTGTAGTTGTTTATAAAGTGGAGTAATGGCTTCCAATCAACTACATAGTAACTTTGTAGGTAGTCGCACAATTTAGTAGTTAACCGATGTATCTCCAATACTCCCTTCAGGAAGATATTTTAGATTAAAAATGAAGCTATTGAAGAAGACCTTTTCAAAAGGTTGTGGCCAGTGGTGTAGCCATTGTCTTTCTGCCTGCTCTCTCTCTCCAGTTCATGTCTTTCTGCCTGCTCTCTCTCTCTCCAGTTTATTCTGCTAGTTCATTGTCTTTCTGCCTGCTCTCTCTCTCCAGTTCATTCTGCTAGTTCATTGTCTTTCTGCCTGCTCTCTCTCTCCAGTTCATTCTGCTAGTTCATTGTCTTTCTGCCTGCTCTCTCTCTCCAGTTCATTCTGCTAGTCCATGTCTTTCTACCTGTTTCTCCAGTTCATGTCTTTCTACCTGTTTCTCCAGTTCATGTCTTTCTACCTGTTTCTCCAGTTCATGTCTTTCTACCTGTTTCTCCAGTTCATGTCTTTCTACCTGTTTCTCCAGTTCATTAGGCTAGGTCATGTCTTTCTGCCTGTTTCTCCAGTTCATTAGGCTAGTCCATGTCTTTCTGCCTGTTTCTCCAGTTCATGTCTTTCTACCTGTTTCTCCAGTTCATTAGGCTAGGCCATGTCTTTCTACCTGTTTCTCCAGTTCATTAGGCTAGTCCATGTCTTTCTACCTGTTTCTCCAGTTCATTAGGCTAGTCCATGTCTTTCTGCCTGTTTCTCCAGTTCATGTCTTTCTACCTGTTTCTCCAGTTCATGTCTTTCTACCTGTTTCTCCAGTTCATTAGGCTAGGTCATGTCTTTCTGCCTGTTTCTCCAGTTCATTAGGCTAGTCCATGTCTTTCTGCCTGTTTCTCCAGTTCATGTCTTTCTACCTGTTTCTCCAGTTCATTAGTCTAGTTCATGTCTTTCTGCCTGTTTCTCCAGTTCATTAGTCTAGTTCATGTCTTTCTGCCTGTTTCTCCAGTTCATTAGGCTAGTCCATGTCTTTCTGCCTGTTTCTCCAGTTCATTAGTCTAGTTCATGTCTTTCTGCCTGTTTCTCCAGTTCATTAGTCTAGTTCATGTCTTTCTGCCTGTTTCTCCAGTTCATTAGGCTAGTCCATGTCTTTCTACCTGTTTCTCCAGTTCATTAGGCTAGGTCATGTCTTTCTACCTGTTTCTCCAGTTCATTAGGCTAGTTCATGTCTTTCTGCCTGTTTCTCCAGTTCATTAGGCTAGTTCATGTCTTTCTACCTGTTTCTCCAGTTCATTAGGCTAGGTCATGTCTTTCTGCCTGTTTCTCCAGTTCATTAGGCTAGTCCATGTCTTTCTGCCTGTTTCTCCAGTTCATGTCTTTCTACCTGTTTCTCCAGTTCATTAGGCTAGACCATGTCTTTCTACCTGTTTCTCCAGTCCATGTCTTTCTGCCTGTTTCTCCAGTTCATGTCTTTCTACCTGTTTATCCAGTTCATTAGGCTAGACCATGTCTTTCTACCTGTTTCTCCAGGTCATGTCTTTCTGCCTGTTTCTCAAGTTCATGTCTTTCTACCTGTTTCTCCAGGTCATGTCTTTCTGCCTGTTTCTCCAGTTCATGTCTTTCTACCTGTTTCTCCAGTTCATTAGGCTAGGCCAGACGCTGAAGTACTTTGGCTACATCCAGTTTGACCCGTGCGTGACCGACTTCCCGGAGAAGGGCTGTCACGTGATCGTCTCTGCAGGCAACAACGAGCTTAACTTCCAGGTCAAGCTGCCCAATGAACAGATGAAGGAGGGGAGCTTCAAGGTCACGCGCATGAGGTGCTGGCGCGTCACTTCGTCTGTAAGTAACCCTAACCCCAAATTAAGTTACTCGACTCTCTATTTTAAGTGTCCGCTGAACGCTGAATTTGGAGTAGGGGGAAGTTGTTCTTCTACGGTCAGTTTTACAGGGGAGGGAACCAATTTCATAATTTGGTTATAATCCATCCAAATTATGACCGAATTGGTGTTAGCGTGACCTCTCACCTTTCCCCTCCCCCTCTCATTAACACAAGTGTGGTCCTCCTACAGTGTGCCACACACATGCTTCTATACCTCTCCTCTGGCTCCTCTGGGTAAACTGCTGAGCTCTCATCAGACCACTTATCAAATCAAATGTATTTATATAGCCCTTCGTACATCAGCTGATATCTCAAAGTGCTGTACAGAAACCCAGCCGAAAACCCCAAACAGCAAGCAATGCAGGTGTAGAAGCACGGTGGCTTGGAAAAACTCCCTAGAAAGGCCAAAACCTAGGAAGAAACCTAGAGAGGAACCAGGCTATGAGGGGTGGCCAGTCCTCTTCTGGCTGTGCCGGGTGGAGATTATAACAGAACATGGCCAAGATGTTCAAATGTTCATAAATGACCAGCATGGTCAAATAATATTAATCACAGTAGTTATCGAGGGTGCAGCAAGTCAGCACCTCAGGAGTAAATGTCAGTTGGCTTTTTTAGCACGTCCGGTGAACAGGTCAGGATTCCATAGCCGCAGGCAGAACAGTTGAAACTGGAGCAGCAGCACGGCCAGGTGTACTGGGGACAGCAAGGAGTCATCATGCCATGTAGTCCTGAGGCATGGTCCTAGGGCTCAGGTCCTCCGAGAGAGAGAGAAAGAAAGAGAGAAGGAGAGAATTAGAGAGAGCATACTTAAATTCACACAGATATACAGACTGACCCTAGCCCCCCGACACATTAACTACTGCAGCATAAATACTGGAGGCTGAGACAGGAGGGGTCAGGAGACACTGTGGCCCCATCCAATGATACCCCCGGACAGGGCCAAACAGGAAGGATATAACCCCACCCACTTTGCCAAAGCACAGCCCCCACACCACTAGAGGGAAATCTTCAACCACCAACTTACCATCCTGAGACAAGGCAGAGTATAGCCCACAAAGATCTCCGCCACGGCACAACCCAAGGGGGGGCGCCAACCCAGACAGGAAGATCACGTCAGTGACTCAACCCACTCAAGTGACGCACCCCTCCTAGGGACGGCATGAAAGAGCACCAGTAAGCCAGTGACTCAGCCCCTGTAATAGGGTTAGAGGCAGAGAATCCCAGTGGAGAGAGGGGAACCGGCCAGGCAGAGACAGCAAGGGCGGTTCGTTGCTCCAGAGCCTTTCCGTTCACCTTCACACTCCTGGGCCAGACTACACTCAATCATATGACCTACTGAAGAGATGAGTCTTCAGTAAAGACTTAAAGGTTGAGACCGAGTCTGCATCTCTCACATGGGTAGGCAGACTATTCCATAAAAATGGAGATCTATAGGAGAAAGCCCTGCCTCCAGCTGTTTGCTTAGAAATTCTAGGGACATTAAGGAGGCCTGCATCTTGTGACCTTAGCGTACGTGTAGGTATGTACGGCAGGACCAAATCGGAAAGATAGGTAGGAGCAAGCCCATGTAACGCTTTGTAGGTTAACAGTAAAACCTTGAAATCGGCCCTTGCCTTAACAGGTAGCCAGTGTAGGGAAGCTAGCACTGGAGTAAAGCACCTCAATAAAACAGCTCTATAACCTCTATAAATCACCTCTATAAAGCACCTCTCTAACCTCTATAAAGCACCTCTCAAACCTCTATAAAGCACCTCTCTAACCTCTATAAAGCACCTCTATAAAGCACCTCTCAAACCTCTATAAAGCACCTCTATAACCTCTATAAAGCAGCTCTATAACCTCTATAAAGCATCTCTATAAAGCACCTCTCAAACCTCTATAAAGCACCTCTCTAACCTCTATAAAGCACCTCTATAACCTATAAAGCACCTCTCTAACCTCTATAAAGCAGCTCTATAACCTCTATAAAGCACCTCTATAAAGCACCTCTCAAACCTCTATAAAGCACCTCTCTAACCTCTATAAAGCACCTCTCTAACCTCTATAAAGCACCTCTATAAAATCTATAAAGCAGCTCTCTAACCTCTATAAAGCACCTCTCTAACCTCTATAAAGCACCTCTATAACCTCTATAAAGCACCTCTCTAACCTCTATAAAGCACCTCTATAACCTCTATAAAGCACCTCTCTAACCTCTATAAAGCACCTCTATAAAGCACCTCTCAAACCTCTATAAAGCATCTCTCTAACCTCTATAAAGCACCTCTATAACCTCTATAAAGCAGCTCTATAACCTCTATAAAGCAGCTCTCTAACCTCTCTAACCTCTATAAAGCACCTCTATAAATCACCTCTCTAACCTCTATAAAGCACCTCTATAAATCACCTCTATAACCTCTATAAAGCAGCTCTCTAACCTCTATAAAGCAGCTCTATAACCTCTATAAAGCAGCTCTATAACCTCTATAAAGCACCTCTATAACCTCTATAAATCACCTCTATAACCTCTATAAATCACCTCTATAACCTCTATAAAGCAGATCTCTAACCTCTATAAATCACCTCTATAACCTCTATAAAGCACCTCTATAACCTCTCTAACCTCTATAAAGCACATCTCTAACCTCTATAAAGCAGCTCTCTAACCTCTATAAAGCAGCTCTATAACCTCTCTAACCTCTATAAAGCACCTCTCTAACCTCTATAACCTCTATAAAGCATCTCTCTAACCTCTATAACCTCTATAAAGCAGCTCTATAACCTCTATAAAGCAGCTCTCTAACCTCTATAAAGCACCGCTCTAACCTCTCTAACCTCTATAAAGCACCTCTCTAACCTCTATAAAGCAGCTCTATAACCTCTATAAATCACCTCTATAAAGCAGCTCTCTAACCTCTATAAAGCACCTCTCTAACCTCTATAAAGCACCTCTCTAACCTATATAAAGCACCTCTATAAAGCAGCTCTATAACCTCTATAAATCACCTCTATAACCTCTATAAAGCAGCTCTCTAACCTCTATAAAGCACCTCTCTAACCTCTATAAAGCACCTCTATAACCTCTATAAAGCACCTCTATAAAGCACCTCTATAACCTCTATAAAGCAGCTCTATTATCTCTATAAAGCACCTCTCTAACCTCTATAAAGCACCTCTCTAACCTCTATAAAGCAGCTCTATAATCTCTATAAAGCACCTCTATAACCTCTATAAAGCAGCTCTATTATCTCTATAAAGCAGCTTTATAACCTATAAAGCACCTCTATAAAGCACCTCTATAACCTCTCTAAAGCACCTCTATAACCTCTATAAAGCACCTCTATAAAGCACCTCTATAACCTATAAAGCACCTCTCTAACCTCTATAAAGCAGCTCTATAATATCTATAAAGCACCTCTATAACCTCTATAAAGCACCTCTATAATATCTATAAAGCACCTCTCTAACCTCTATAAAGCACCTCTATAAAGCACCTCTATAACCTCTATAAAGCAGCTCTATAATATCTATAAAGCACCTCTATAACCTCTATAAAGCACCTCTATAACCTCTATAAAGCACCTCTATAAAGCACCTCTATAACCTCTATAAAGCACCTCTATAACCTCTCTAAAGCACCTCTATAACCTCTATAAAGCAGCTCTATAACCTCTTTAAAGCACCTCTATAACCTATAAAGCACCTCTCTAACCTCTATAAAGCAGCTCTATAATATCTATAAAGCAGCTCTATAACCTCTATAAAGCAGCTCTATAACCTCTATAAAGCACCTCTATAACCTCTATAAAGCACCTCTATAACCTATAAAGCACCTCTCTAACCTTTATAAAGCAGCTCTCTAATCTCTATAAAGCACCTCTATAACCTCTCTAACCTCTATAAAGCAGCTCTATAACCTCTATAAAGCAGCTCTATAACCTCTATAAAGCAGCTCTATAACCTCTATAAAGCAGCTCTCTAACCTCTATAAAGCAGCTCTATAACCTCTCTAACCTCTATAAAGCAGCTCTATAACCTCTATAAAGCACCTCTATAAAGCACCTCTCTAACCTCTATAAAGCACCTCTCTAACCTCTATAAAGCAGCTCTATAACCTCTATAAAGCACCTCTATAACCTATAAAGCACCTCTCTAACCTCTATAAAGCAGCTCTATAACCTCTATAAAGCAGCTCTATAACCTCTATAAAGCACCTCTCTAACCTCTATAAAGCACCTCTCTAACCTCTATAAAGCAGCTCTCTAACCTCTATAAAGCACCTCTCTAACCTCTATAAAGCACCTCTATAACCTCTATAAAGCACCTCTATAACCTCTATAAAGCACCTCTATAACCTCTATAAAGCACCTCTCTAACCTCTAAAGCAGCTCTATAACCTCTATAAAGCAGCTCTATAACCTCTATAAAGCACCTCTATAAAGCAGCTCTATAACCTCTATAAAGCACCTCTATAACCTCTATAAAGCACCTCTATAACCTCTATAAAGCACCTCTCTAACCTCTATAAAGCACCTCTCTAACCTCTCTAACCTCTATAAAGCACCTCTCTAACCTCTATAAAGCAGCTCTATAACCTCTATAAAGCACCTCTCTAACCTCTATAAAGCACCTCTATAACCTCTATAAAGCACCTCTCTTATCTCTATAAAGCACCTCTATAACCTCTCTAACCTCTATAAAGCACCTCTCTAACCTCTATAAAGCAGCTCTATAACCTCTATAACCTCTATAAAGCACCTCCTATAAGGTTCCGAGTTCCAAACTGCCTCTGGAAGCAACGTCAGCACAAGAACTGTTCATCGTTAGATTCATGAAATGGGTTTCCGTGGACGAGCAGCCGCACGCACACAAGCTTAAAATCTTGAAGTGGTGTAAATAGTTTCCCTGGAGTGATGAATCACGCTTCACCATCTGGCAGTCCGACGGACAAATCTGGGTTTGGCGGATGCCAGGAAAACGCTACCTGCCCCAATGCATAGTGCCAACTGTAAAGTTTGGTGGAGGAGGAATAATGGTCTGGGGATGTTTTTCATGGTTCGGGCCCCTTAGTTCCAGTGAAGGGAAATCTTAACGCTACAGCATACAATGACATTCTAGATGATTCTGTGCTTCCAACTTTGTGGCAAGTTTGGGGAAGGCCCTTTCCTGTTTCAGCATGACAATGCCTCAGTGCACAAAGCAAGGTCCATACAGAAATAGTTTGTTGAGATGGGTGTGGAAGAACTTGACTGGCCTGCACAAAGCCCTGACCTCAACCCCATCGAACACCTTTGGGATGAATTGGAATGCCGACTGCGAGCCAGGCCTAATCGCCCAACACCCGTGCCTAACCTCACTAATGCTCTTGTGGCTGAAAGGCATCCAGTTGGTAACAGGGAACATGGTTTAGTTCTGTCCCACCCCCCCCCATTACATGGACCAGTAGTTAACGGTACTAGTAAACTCCCCCTCAGGGATCCCAGTCATATTTAATGAGTGTTCCTCTCCAAACAAACGATTTCCAAAACATCCTAATGCATCAGCTGTGCATTAATAGGAGAAGCATCTGAAAAACACATCTCAAATTGGAACAAGAGATGCTATTCTATCTCATTACCCAGGGGGCTTGAGGAGGAAGTGGAAACAGACTGTGTTTCCAGAAGGAGACTCATAAGCAGTAGGTCTAGTGAGCACTATGATGAGAGACGTTGCAAATCTGTCCCAAATGACCCACTGCAGACTGGAGAGCCCTTAAGTACAGACTGAACACTAATGGGAGACGAGTCCCCGTCTCCAGGGAATTGTGTGTGTTTGAAACATCCTGCAAACAAGGGTTTGATAATGAAGGGGGTTTTGGAGGAGATGACAAGGCCGGACACAGTCTGTGTTCCAAATGGCACCCTATTCTCTACATAGTGCACTACTTTAGACCAGAGCCTTATTCTCTACATAGTGCACTACTTTTGACCTGAGTCCTATGCTCACAGCCAGGCCGGGATTCCATCTGATTGTCCTTCAATCAGGGAAGCTATACCCTCTGTCCTTTAGCAAACATTACATTCTCTGTAGTGTAGGCATTAATTAGCTGCACAGACTGCTTGAGTTGGGATGATGATGATGATGATGATGGTGTCCAACCATAGTGACCCTGTCCCCTTCCCCAACCACAGCAGGTCCCGGTAGTGAACGGCTCATCCTCCCCAACCCTGGCCCGCTGCTCCTCAGCCAAGTGTGAGGTGAAGTTGGAGCTGGCCTTCGAGTATCTGATGAGCAAAGATCGTCTCCAGTGGGTCACCATCACCAGCCCACAGGTCAGAGGTTAGGGTTTTAGAGGTCAGGTCAATATGGAGTCACCCAAGAGGTAGCAGTTTGACCTCTGCTGCTAATGAATGAAATATCTACAGTTAGTGGTGTGTGTGTGTTTTCAGGCAATCATGATGAGCATCTGTCTTCAGTCCATGGTTGATGAGCTGATGGTGAAGAAGTCAGGGGGCAGCATCAAGAAGGTGCGTGTTAGGTCTTTGGTGATGGGACAGATACACCTTAACTAGTCTGCCATGTTCTGACTTCCTGTATTCATTATGTCTTGTTCAGATGCTAAGGAAACGTCACAATGGCTCCCTACATCGGTCCGAAAGTCAGCAAGCTGTGAAATCCCCCCCTCTACTGGTGAGAACGGGGACTGCACAGGTCTATGATATATGCCACTGTGATTATGCCCGGAGGGGGAACACGTTTAGCTGTTTTGAATGGAAAGATCTTCTACTTGATGTTTCACCTTGTTTGTGACCTTCCTCTCCCCTGCAGGACTCTCCTGACCCAAACCGAGACCAGATTGTCAAACTCTCAGTGAGTAATGTTTCTGCTTTGATCTCCCAAATGTCAAGTCCACAGAATTACATAGAGAATCACAATTAACAGTAAATCATTTGATCTCTATGGTTGAGTCTCTGTTTTAGGTGGCTGGGGGTTGATATGGAAATGTGTAAGTGACTGTTGCTCTAACACGATGTCTCTGTTTCTCTCAGACCAAGCTGAGCTCTGTGTCTCTCAGAGGGATCAGCGCCTCCAACTCAGCCAATGACATCAGCGGCAACGATTTCCATGGCAACTATGCCTTCGAGGGGATCGGGGATGATGACCTGTAATATCCCCCCCCCACCCCCCCACCTCCACCTGTCGAACACAACCTGCAGAGATTCCAAGCTGAGCCGAGCGGATTGTCTGATTCTGTAAGATTGTAGCCCTTCCTGGGAGTCTGCTGCCTGCCTTAAGATCAGTCTTGTCGTATCAGCTTCACAAAGACTGCCATCTATCTTATGTGTTTCAGGTACAGAATGACTGACTACCCACTGCCCTCCTGTTTTACAATCCTACCCCCCCCCCCCCCGTATTCAACTTAATAAAATATCAAGAACATATAGAACTAAAATTACAGTCTGCAGTCTAATCCACGGGGGTCCTGCTGTCCACGGGGGTCATGCTGCCCACGGGGGTCCTGCTGCCCACGGGGGTCCTGCTGCCCACAAGGGTTATGCTGTGAAAAACTCAAGCTGTGTATCAGTGATAATGGACCCAAATCTATAGTCTCTTCACTCTGTCCAGCTAGATAAGTCATGTATAGTCTCGTCACTCTGTTCAGCTAGATAAGTAATTTACAGTCTCTTCACTCTGTCCAGCTAGATAAGTCATTTACAGTCTCTTCACTCTGTCCAGCTAGATAAGTCATTTATAGTCTCGTCACTCTGTCCAGCTAGATAAGTCATTTATAGTCTTGTCACTCTGTCCAGCTAGATACGTCATTTATAGTCTCGTCACTCTGTCCAGCTAGATAAGTCATTTATAGTCTCTTCACTCTGTCCAGCTAGATAAGTCATGTATAGTCTCTTCACTCTGTCCAGCTAGATAAGTCATTTATAGTCTCTTCACTCTGTCCAGCTAGATAAGTCATGTATAGTCTCGTCACTCTGTCCAGCTAGATAAGTCATTTATAGTCTCGTCACTCTGTCCAGCTAGATAAGTCATTTATAGTCTCTTCACTCTGTCCAGCTAGATAAGTCATTTACAGTCTCTTCACTCTGTCCAGCTAGATAAGTCATTTATAGTCCCTTCACTCTGTCCAGCTAGATAAGTCATGTATAGTCTCGTCACTCTGTCCAGCTAGATAAGTCATTTATAGTCTTGTCACTCTGTCCAGCTAGATAAGTCATTTATAGTCTCTTCACTCTGTCCAGCTAGATAAGTCATTTATAGTCCCTTCACTCTGTCCAGCTAGATAAGTCATTTACAGTCTCTTCACTCTGTCCAGCTAGATAAGTCATTTACAGTCTCTTCACTCTGTCCAGCTAGATAAGTCATTTATAGTCTCTTCACTCTGTCCAGCTAGATAAGTAATTTACAGTCTCTTCACTCTGTCCAGCTAGATAAGTCATTTATAGTCTCTTCACTCTGTCCAGCTAGATAAGTAATTTACAGTCTCTTCACTCTGTCCAGCTAGATAAGTCATTTACAGTCTCTTCACTCTGTCCAGCTAGATAAGTAATTTACAGTCTCTTCACTCTGTCCAGCTAGATAAGTCATTTATAGTCTCTTCACTCTGTCCAGCTAGCTGACAGTCATAGAAACGAATGCTGGACAGGAATCATAGTAAATTCCAGAAGTGATGGATATGGAACTATTGTTTGCCCATTTTGACGGCAAGGAATATAACACATTTTTAGTGTGGCCCACTGGACCTCAGTGAAGATCGAATCCGGCCCGAGGAGAACCACCATTATACTTTACCGACCAGCAAAATAAAGTCCTAAAAGATACGTTTTAAATCGTTCCTTTCTGTTCCTTTTTAAACCTCCTGAAATCAACATTTTTTCCCCCTTACATTTAGCTTGACATTAAATGACTTCACCAATGGATAGAGCAAGCAAGTTACAGTATATACATGCATTAGACAGTGTAGGGTGCAACTTGCGACAGAAATTTTGCGGGTGAGGAGAGCGCTGGGTATGTTGTTATGACGTACATTATCTGAATTAGACCTACGGAGGAGCGGCTTCTGTGAAGGAACTTCAGAGAGTTGGCTTAACTAACGTTGGACCAGAGCTAGCTAACGTTGGACCAGAGCTAGCTAACGTTGGACCAGAGCTAGCTAACGTTGGACCAGAGCTAGCTAACGTTGGACCAGAGCTAGCTAACGTTGGACCAGAGCTAGCTAACGTTGGACCAGAGCTAGCTAACGTTGGACCAGAGCTAGCCCTTGACCATAACTCCGTTCCATTACATTACACATAATGCCGCCTAGAGTTTTTGAGACCAGGACCAGAGCTAGCTAACAAGGTTGTGTGTGTGCAGAGCGGCACCAGCATTAAAGTAAAAATGTCTTACCTATTTTGTGTTTGTTAATAAATACAATGTGAAAACGTGATAACTACAGTATCCTTACCTAGCATTGAAAAAGTTCATCCATTCTAATAAAAAAATCGAATTTCTGAATTATGCTTGTAACATCAGTCGCTACAGTAGACTATGCTTCAGAGGGAGGGGCAGGTAGCCTACAAACACACTGGCAAAGATTTTCAGCTGGCAGACACTGGAATAACTTCCTGGGTGATAAAGTGAGGGCTTTGTTGCGTTCTTTTTTTTTTTTTGTGGGACTGAAAAATACCCAGATTGTAAAAGAGCGTTATCAACCGGTTCCCATGCTTTTAGAAGAACGGTTCTGTTCTGGAACAGTATTGATCACTTCCGTTCTCGGTTCTGGTTCTGTTCCTCAGAAAATTTTGTTATTTTTCTGTCCTGTTCCCTGAACCAGTTCCAACCCCTGGTCTTCATAGATTACTTTCTACCATAGAGCATCCTGACATTCCTTCATTCTACCATAGAGCATCCTGACATTCCTTCATTCTACCATAGAGCATCCTGACATTCCTTCATTCTACCATAGAGCATCCTGACATTCCTTCATTCTACCATAGAGCATCCTGACATTCCTTCATTCTACCATAGAGCATCCTGACATTCCTTCATTCTACCATAGAGCATCCTGACATTCCATCATAGAGCATCCTGACATTCCTTCATTCTACCATAGAGCATCCTGACATTCCTTCATTCTACCATAGAGCATCCTGACATTCCTTCATTCTACCATAGAGCATCCTGACATTCCTTCATTCTACCATAGAGCATCCTGACATTCCATCATAGAGCATCCTGACATTCCTTCATTCTACCATAGAGCATCCTGACATTCCTTCATTCTACCATAGAGCATCCTGACATTCCTTCATTCTACCATAGAGCATCCTGACATTCCTTCATTCTACCATAGAGCATCCTGACATTCCTTCATTCTACCATAGAGCATCCTGACATTCCTTCATTCTACCATAGAGCATCCTGACATTCCTTCATTCTACCATAGAGCATCCTCACATTCCTTCATTCTACCATAGAGCATCCTCACATTCCTTCATTCTACCATAGAGCATCCTCACATTCCTTCATTCTACCATAGAGCATCCTCACATTCCTTCATTCTACCATAGAGCATCCTCACATTCCTTCATTCTACCATAGAGCATCCTGACATTCCTTCATTCTACCATAGAGCATCCTCACATTCCTTCATTCTACCATAGAGCATCCTCACATTCCTTCATTCTACCATAGAGCATCCTGACATTCCTTCATTCTACCATAGAGCATCCTGACATTCCTTCATTCTACCATAGAGCATCCTGACATTCCTTCATTCTACCATAGAGCATCCTGACATTCCTTCATTCTACCATAGAGCATCCTGACATTCCTTCATTCTACCATAGAGCATCCTGACATTCCTTCATTCTACCATAGAGCATCCTGACATTCCTTCATTCTACCATAGAGCATCCTGACATTCCTTCATTCTACCATAGAGCATCCTCACATTCCACCATAGAGCATCCTGACATTCCTTCATTCTACCATAGAGCATCCTGACATTCCTTCATTCTACCATAGAGCATCCTGACATTCCTTCATTCTACCATAGAGCATCCTCACATTCCTTCATTCTACCATAGAGCATCCTGACATTCCTTCATTCTACCATAGAGCATCCTGACATTCCTTCATTCTAAAAGGGGCCTTGTGTCTTTGTCTTCATCGTTGTCTTTTCTTTTAGCCTGTAATTCTGTCACATCAGAAATCCAAGGTACGTTGTAACAAGGGTGTCAATTCTAGCTCTCGAAATGGGTTACTTATACGCGGAATGTAAGTGTTAATGTTGCCAAAATGTTTTCCCCAATAACTTCCTTTGTAGGGTGTTATTGATCTTCCCCATCATTCATAACAGTGCTGTTTTAATGAGTTTTAATGTGAATCTCCAAGTACAGGTTTCAGACTTGGTAGTGTTATTATTAATATTGCCTGAAAGATGATTTGAACATTTCAACTTCTGGTCCTGTGGTCCACTGTGGGTTTGCCACAGGTCGAAACGCAAAACCCACCAACCAAGTATCAGCCTTAGGTAATGCGACCTCGCCAGCTAGAATCTTGCAGGAGGAGATGTTTGATTTGGTCGGTTGCACTTCCTGATTCCAGTATTACAGATGGATATTTATTAATGTGGAGCATGAAAAACAATGGTCTGCTTCCTAAATGGCACCCTATTCCCTGTATAGTGCACTACTTTAGACCAGGGCACTATAGAAACCTATTCCCTATATAGTGCACTACTTTAGACCAGGGCACTATAGAAACCTATTCCCTGTATAGTGCACTACTTTAGACCAGGGCACTATAGAAACCTATTCCCTATATAGTGCACTACATAGGGAATAGGGTGCCATGGAATATTCATAATTCATAATAAAATCCATAATTTCTTGTTCTTTCCCCCCCAGCAATTTGTTTTTTGTGGTTTTTCATAAATGCCAAAATTATAGTTTACTAAAGCATTTTGCACAACTATTTTCTTCTTTTTTTTTTTTTAGATCATGGTATAAAGTGACGTACATGCAAGTCAACTATTCTGAACAATTTAGTAACATCTGTATAGTCAATAGTTTGTAATCAAAAACAGATCAAATGTAATCAACAATTGTTTACAGAATGATTTTTTTTAGTTGGAATGAAAAGTGTATTCAAATTCCATGTCTGATTTTTGATTATTGATTGTGTTAGTTTAACAAACAAAGTTTTGGGGGTTTGTGTAACATTTTTCTTGAATAAACAAATGTGGCAATCATCTCAAGAGGTGCTTAATTGAAAACGGACATATTTCATCTGTGGTCTCATGTCAGGACACAGATGAAAGTCTGTATGAAAAATTAATTTACACCATTTTGTTAAATTGGGAGTTTATTCAACAACATTCCCATTTTGTTAGCATCAATGTAACCTGGATTCCAGGCTTTTTCCTCGTTGATGAACAATACTTAGTTGTCAAGATATGTTGACACGGAGAAAGCTATAGCCTTGTGGTCCAAGATCTGTTTGTGTCGTCTTGCCTACGGTCATTGTAGTAGCCTGGATACCAGTCTGTTCAGCTAGCATTCCACTCCTCACAATCACACAGAATAAAATGAGTGGCATGCTAGCTCAACAGACTAGTACCCAGGCAATGGAAATTGAGCTATACAGCACAAAACAGATCTGGGACCAGGCTATGAGGAGGAAGCAGATTCATGAATGTTATCTCAACCAGCATAGCTGTTCTGATCAAATGTAGCGCCATGGCAAGTCAAGGAAACGCAAACCCCATTGACTGTGCTCTTATTAGTCAGCTGGAATGTATGGATGTTTTCTGTAGAGAATGTTGTTTGCGTCGGCCAAAATGGCACCCTACAGTATTCCCTATATAGTGCACAACCTTTTGACCGGAGCCCATAGACGGTCACTATTAATAGGGTGTAGGGTGTAGGGCGCCATGAAAGATGCAGGTTCTGTCACTTCTCAATCAGAGAGGCTTAGATACTCTGGATCTGTCAAATGGTGCCCTATTCCCTATAGGTGTGCACTACTTTTTATTAGAACCCAATGGCACCCCTATGTAGTGCACTACTTTTGACCAGAGCCCTATGGGAAATAGGGTACCACAAGATACTCTGAATGGTGTCAAGATAATTCTGTTTTTTTTTTATCGTCGTATTATACTGTTATACTAATAAATGGATTTAAATAAATGTATAGGTGCCAAATTATACCAACAATCTTGAGTCTGTATTTGTATAAGCCTGGATGGACAACAACATGTAAACTAGTGAAGGGCCTGTGTGTCAGATGGGGGGGAAAAGTCTCCTTACTTCAAATGGAAGGATTTCTGATTGGCTGCATATCAAACCGAAAGTGATCCTTGTCTCATTAATCTAATCAGCCCTGCTCAGAAATCACCCCCAGCCGAACCCCTTCATGAAGAGGAATAGCTATTGTAATATATCACAAACAAATCTAAAGGGCCCTGATTCCGTCCCCTGAGTTGAGCGTGCTTCAATGGAATGGACTTCCCTTTTTAACGCACTTTTCTCTGTATATACTGGCCTTGAACTTTAAGCATGATTAATAACATGCTCTTCACCTGCTATTCGTTCTGGGAGACCTAAGAAATGAAAGGTGTGTCTACAGATATCTACCGTATTCTGACCTTTTGACTTAATTCCACCACCTTTATGCGAGAGGAAACTATGAATAAGGTCTAGGGAACCTACCGGTTCCAAGGTGGGAAAAGGATCCATTCTCCAAGCACTGTAATTTACAAGTCGATGCAATGGTGAGTTCCTGTAACAGTTTGGATAAGCGAATTGTAAATATAAGACTTGTTTTAAATCTATTTTTACCTTATCGCTAGAGATGACTCGGAAACCAGTCACATGGCAGCAAACAAAGTAAAGTTGATGAAATGTGCCATTATGCAGAATTTAAATTGTAGGACTTTTTAACTTGCAGGGATAGGCACTCGGTCTTAATTATAGGCTACCCCAACTTCCTGTTTCTATCATGTTAAGTATTGACAGTCAGTAGGCCTAATAAACAAACTGCCAATTTACTGTTAGTTCCCTTCAGTTGGTATAGTCTACATTATCATTCCATTAATTTGCTTCCTCTAAACACTGTCACAGCCATGTGGTTGTTGCTGAGGATCATTAGCAACTGTTTAATATATAAAATACTTATTATAATGACGCAGACCAAGCCATAACCGATTGAACCTGACTCATGGCGCCATACTCGGCTGTGTCGTCACACAGTTCCATGGTTAGTGCAGGTAATAGACCAGGGTATAACCTATACTTGGCTGTGACGTTCCATGGTTAGTGCAGGTAATAGACCAGGGTATAACCTATAATTGGCTGTGTCGTCACACAGTTCCATGGTTAGTGCAGGCAATAGACCAGGGTATAACCTATACTTGGCTGTGTCGTAACATAGTTCCATGGTTAGTGCAGGCAAGACGAGGGTATAACCTACTATTCTCCTTTATTATGATACACTAACCTTTCAGCATATCATGGGGTTGCAGAATTGAATGTGGCAATTTTATAGAATGAATAAAACCACTTCTTTCATGCATAAAGGCTCTTAAAATATGTTTTTAAATACTTTCCTAACCCTAAATAAATCTACAAGATGAGTATTTTTTAAATCTACCAGTTGGTGAAACGGGGACTAATATTTTGACGGTTTTCTTTCATTGATCCCTAATATTCTGAACTGTTCTCTCCGTATAGTCTGGAGACCAAATTTAAAATGATGGCTTAAGATAAATGTACTGAAAACTGTATTGAATGACAACGCCACAAGAAAATGTTGGCCAGCAAGTGGGGGGGGGGCGGGGTGTCAGTGGTTCAATTACATTTATTCAGCGTGCGCAAGGGAACCGCGAACTACTGAGAAGTGCGTAGGAAAGGCGTAATTTCCTAAGTCGGAATCGGGGCCCCAAAATGCATAGAAACAAATAATGCAGTCTGATCTCCCACTGAGTGAACACAAAGTGTTTATTTCAAGATACTTAAGGCAAGTATGAAACCATCAGAACAAGAGTTACACTTGGACCGTAGATAGGTAGGGTTGGACATAGCCTTAAGCGCCACACACACACACACATCTGTCTTAATGCTCACACACAAGACGTCTCACCTTCTACACACAGAGGGGGGAAATAAAATAATTCTGCCAGGGTTGGGATGAATTCCATTTCAAATTGAAAGTGAAATTCCAATTATCCTTTTGAATCCGTTTACTTCTGAATTGACTGAAATGGACCCCAACCCCATCACAAGAAATGTGGCTCCAGGCTAGACTAATCAATGCATTTCAGATTATCCATCATTTCGTTACAACCTGATATTTGTTTTACTGCATATAGTAACAAATCGACTTGATAAGATGTAAAGTTCATGGTAACTATGTATATTTCTCCCGTATAACAAGCTTCATGGCACAGGCACATCACACATTCAAGATTAAGGGGGAAATAGTTATAAAACAAATAAGAAATGCACTTCTAATGAGAATAGTCACGTAAACAAAATAAACGCTATATATATATATATTCAGTTGACACTTTACTACACGTCGTCTCGGGTTACATCCCCTATGGCACCCTATTCCATTTATAGGGCACTACTTTAGACCAGAGCCCTATGGCACCCTATTCCCTGTATAGTGCACTACTTTAGACCAGAGCCCTATGGCACCCTATTCCATTTATAGGGCACTACTTTAGACCAGAGCCCTATGGCACCCTATTCCATTTATAGGGCACTACTTTAGACCAGGGACCTATGGCACCCTATTCCCTATATAGTGCACTACTTTAGACCAGGGCCCATAGGAAATAGGGTGCATTTGGGAAGCGTACTTGCTTCTTCAAGTAGAAACAAACAGGAGGACATAACAAATGGGCTTCACAGTTAATATGAACACAGTGCGCGTTTCCAAAGCAACACACTACACTAGCCTGAGGGGTATACTACAACTTCCCTTAAATATTCAGAAAATTGTTTATTTGTATTTTTTGGGGGGGAAAGTTCAACTTGAAATGGGAATGGTCTACTCTGACTCAACAACCCAAAAAATAATTATATATACACACACACACACAAAGTATGTGGACACTCCTTCAAATGAGTGGATTCGGATATTATTTCAGTCACACTGTTGCTGAGAGTTGTATAAAATCAAGCACACAGCCATGCAATCTCCATAGACAAACAGTGGCAGTAGAATGACCTTACTGAGGAGCTCAGTGACTTTCAACGTGGCACCGTCATTGGATGCCACTTTTCCAACAAGTCAGTTCATAAAATGTTTGCACTGCTAGAGCTGCCCCGGTCAACTGTAAGTGCTGTTATTGTGAACCAGAAATGTCTTGGATCAGCAACGGCTCAGCCACAAAGTGGTAGACCACACAAGCTCACAGAACGGGACCGCCGAGTGCTGAGGCGCTTAAAAATCATCTGTCCTCGGTTGCAACACTCACTACCAAGTTCCAAACTGCCTCTGGAAGCAACGTCAGCACAAGACCTGTTTGTTGGGAGCTTCATGAAATGGGTTTCCATGGCTGAGCAGCCGCCACACAAGCCTAGGATCACTATGCGCAATACCAAGCTTCGTCAGGAGTGGACTCAGGAGCAGTGGAAATGCGTTCTCTGGGGTGACGAATCACGCTTCACCAACTGGCAGTCCGAAGGACAAATCTGGGTTTGGTGGATGCCAGGAGAACGCTACCTGCCCCAATGCATAGTGCCAACTGTAAAGTTTGGTGGAGGAGGAATAATGGTCTGGGGCTGTTTTTCATGGTTCGGGCCCCTTTGTTCCAGGGAAGGGAAATCTTAATGCTACAGCATACAATGACATTCTAGACGATTCTGTGCTTCCAACTTTGTGACAGATTGGGGAAGGGCCCTTTCCTGTTTCAGCATGACAATACCCCTGTGCACAAAGCAAGGTCCATACAGAAATAGTTTGTTGAGATCGGTGTGGAAGAACTTGACTGGCCTGCACAGAGCCCTGACCTCAACCCTATCGAACACATCAGTGCCCGACCTCACTAATGCTCGTGGCTGAATGGAAGAAAGTCCCAGCAGCAATGTTCCAACATCTAGTGGAAAGCCTTCCCAGAAGAGTGGAGGCTGTTACAGCAGTAAAGGGGGGGGGACCAACTCCATATTAATGCCCATGATTTGGGAATGAGATGTTCGACGAGCAGGTGTTCACATACATTTGGTCATGTAGTGTATCTAAGTTTATATTTCTGGCTGTTTATCAAAGTTCTCTGGCTAACTCGTTGATCCTGCTTTATAGTATACCCCTCTGGTCCCAGATCTGTTTGTGCAGTCTTGCCAACACCTATGGTCATTGACAGCAGTTGGTCAGCAAGAGAGCAGGAACAGATCTGGGATCAGGCTAAATCCATACACTCCCCGTCCGAGGGCCTTTCTCAACGAGGCCAGGTTCAGTAGCCAGATGTTTTGGAACGTAGCAGATAGAAATACCATGAATAGAGCAGACATTAAATTGTTCTACATAGAAATATTTCTATCTGAACGTTCCAAAACGCTGTGCCCTGCTGAACACGCCCCAGGTTGTCATGGAGATAAAAGGATAAGGGGTTGAGGAGGAGAGCAGGGAGGAGCTATGGAAGGTGAAGTGGACAGTAGAGAGGTTGGAATAGTAGACTAGACTGATACAGATGTAGGATCTTAATTTGATTACTTTTGTTGCTGACAATTTTCCAAGCTTACTTGTAATGTAGGATTTTTTTTTTTTTTTTTTAATCTTCTAAATTTTAATTTCCACTTTGAAATTTCAGACTTGATTTGCCCTGAAGAAAAATGTATCAACCCCTACAAAAATGTCCATTAATTATAATCCACATTTCCTGTTGCAGCAGGATTATTCTCCTGCTGTAGCAAAACTGGTTCAAATGAAGGTCCTACATCTGTAAGACGAGGTCAATTAGTGGTTGTAAGTCATAATGTGCAATGATGTTTGGAGGAGCTGTAGGGCACAGTTGGTGTGTGTGTAAGAAAACAGCATATGGTGGAGAATGCAGGCAGCGTTTTGGGCTTTAGGGGAACGTTAAAGTAGAACATTCCCCCCCAGTCCATTTGTCTGGCAACGACAACAATCTACATAGCTTCCTCCGTCCAACTCTGTGTCCAAAGGCATAAGAACAGTCACAATCATTTTATATTTTGCATGATTCTACATAGCAGCCACCGAAGATCTTTGACAAAATAACAAAACAATCTAGGATTTATCTTTTATTTACATATACTGTATGTCCCAGCTCGTCCTCTCCTTATCTGGACATGTACTGTATGTCCCAGCTCGTCCTCTCCTTATCTGGACATATACTGGATGTCCCAGCTCGTCCTCTCCTTATCTGGACATGTACTGGATCACCAACTCTCCTTCTTTACTCTGTGGCTGTCCCACCTCCCTCTCTTCCTCCTCCTCTTCCTCATGGGCACCTGGCATCTGAACTTTGACCCATCCGTCGGTGGCGAGGCCATGTTTCTTCTGGTGTCGTTTGTAGTTGTCCCAGTGTCCCGTGGTGTATCCACACTGCTGGCACTTATAAGGCTTCTCGCCCGTGTGTCTCAGCATGTGTCTCTTCAGATTCATACTCTGGTTACAGCTGTAGCTACACACTGCGCACTGGAACGGCTTGGCGCCTGAGTGGACCCGCTGGTGGCGTTTTAAGTTAGCCAGGTTCCCGCAGGCGTAGTCACACAGGTGGCACTTGTACGGCTTCTCGCCCGTGTGCACGCGGTGGTGGCGTTTCAGGTTGTCGAAGTGGGCGGAGGCGTAGTCGCACTGAGGGCACTTGTACGGCTTCTCTCCGCTGTGCGTCTTCATGTGTCGCGCCAGGTGGTTGGGGTAGTGGGTGAGGAAGGGACAGGCGCTGCAGGTGTAGACCTTATCCCCACGCTCCCCGGGGCTGTTGGGACCAGATGAGTCCTTGTTCAGCATGTCCAGGGTGCACTTGGCACAGATCTGGGTGGTGGAGCCGTCCTCGTCCTCCATGGGGATACCACAGAGACGACAGGTGAAGAGGAAGGGGAGAGGAGGGAGTGAATCTCTGTCCTCGGACTTCACTCCCACCACAGCCTCAACCCTACCCCCGGACTCAGCCCCAGGTCCACAGCCAGGCACCTCCAGAAGTCTTGAGGGCTGGTGCTCAGGGAGTTCTGGTGGTGGTGGTGGTACCTTCAGTCCATCAGAGCATGGCAGGTAGTCTCTGTTATGGCCTCCTACATGGAGGTTCAGGTCAGGCCTTAGGGCTTCTGGAATGAGATCAGACATGGGAGAAACAAGCAAGTTCAACTAAAAATATATATAAAATTATTGCCTAAAATATATAAAAACACAGACAATAAGTTAAGGAAAATATACATGAACTCATCTTTAAACTATTCCAACTGGTCTAACTTGAGGAATTGTCCAGGCCTGAATCTTTAGTTCATGTTTTTCAAATCAAATTCAATGACATGGAAAGCCTTGACTTTACCTTCAGCTGGAACACTAGGCTCTTCCTCCCGGGGCCTCTTCAGACCATACCCACCTGCAGAGGGACCAATAGGAGGTCGACTAGCAGGTCTGACTGCTTCCTGTCCCACCACATGCATCCTCTGATGCCTTTTCAGGTTGCCTAGGGAACTGCAGGCGAAGGAGCAGGAGTCACAGCTGTATGGTTTCTCCCCAGTGTGAATCCTCAGGTGTCTCTGCAGGTTGACCAGCTGGGCTGAGGCGTAGGTACACAGGGGACAGCGGTACGGCTTCTCCCCGTTGTGAGTCTTCATGTGCCTCTTGACGTGATTGGCATAGCGTGAGGAGAACCCACACAACTGGCAGGAGTGGCGCTTGGAGGAAGGACCGTCGTCACCCATTATGGAGTTATCGTCCGTTCCATCGGCGCCGTCCATGCCGCCTCCGTCCCCTTCCTCGCTGTCGTCCGCTTGTGATCGCGAACCGGAGCGAAAGCCTCTGAATTCCCCCCTTTCTCCCTTGCAGCAGCGGTGACAGTAGGGCCCCACTAGGTCCAGGCCACAGCCGCGGCAGGACAGGTAAGGGGGCTCGTGGTCGAGCTGGGACTCAGGGCCCTGCTCCTGGTCACACTGCCTCGTCATACTGAGACTGCTGAAGGCACAACTCTCCTCATCACCCAGAGGGTACACAGAGATCTCAGCTGCTACAGAGTCTACAGGAGGAGAAAACAGCAGTTTTGAGGAACAGGCCAAACAATAGGAACACTTTCCTCATATTGAGTTGCAGGGCGGGATGGGGGAAGGACGGGATGGGATGGGGGAGGAAGGACGGGATGGGGGGGTAAGGACGGGATGGGATGGGGGGGAAGGATGGGATGGGGGAAGGATGGGTGGAGCTAGAGATGGGAATTTGGCGTTTGACTGTTCGAGCACTCGCCTGAAAAAACATTCCGCGTTTGTCTTATATGCCAACAGATCGCAACCATTAGAAATATATATTTATACACACACACACATATATACACATATACACACACACACATATACATACACACACACACACACATATATACACACACACATGTACATATATACACACACACACATATACATATATACACACACACACATATACATATATACACACACACACATATACATATATACACACACACACACACACACACATATATATATATACACACACACACATATACACACACACACACATACATACACACACACACACATATATATATATATATAAATAAAAATCAGTTAATAGAAAAGCAAGTGCCATTTAACATCCATTTATTCAGTCCTCCTGAGTGACGCAGAGGTCTAAGGCACTGCAACACATGCAGAACTAGAGGCATCACATGGCTCATCGGGACCGAGGGTGTACAGTCTGAACGCAACTGAGTGAAAGAGACACGGAGGAGATGGAGAAGAACGATGTGATGCTTGGCTTGGTTTCTTTTTTGTTGTGCCCCACAAAGAGAACACTAGAGTCAAAAGTAAATTAACATCGTCTTCCAAGATCATTTTACTTGCCCATTCAGGCAACCACAAAGCACATTTCCACCAAATAGTTTTACAGTATTTGAAAAAAAAGATTGAGCCTTTGAAATGCATTCTGGTACTCATACTCATGGCCATCCCTGAAAGGAGATGAGGCATCAGTCCAAAACCCAACTTGGCTAACATGCAGGTGATGCAGATAACTCAAGCATAGCCTCAAGCCCTTGACACCAGTCATTTCTAGGTTTTGTGGTCTCTGGCACATCTCAAATGGGTCTGAATTCAGTAGTAACTTTTGGACCTCCATGACATGATGCTATCATGGACCTTTATTAATAAAAAAATAATAATAAAAACTTTTTAAATTGAGAAGTAGGCATCGGTCTGAAACTAGAAAATCACGACTATATATGCCTACTTCACCCATGCTCTACCAGGGTTTTCCCAGCACACAGCTTTGACCTACTGCAAGTAGCTATGTTGGTCTACTGTACTCCCAACAATGTGTAGGCAGGTTGCTTAGGAGTCAAACCTTCTCAAATAGCTGTTTTGTCAGCTCCACGTGAACCAGCTTGACAAATTTCTTAGCTTCTCAAAATGACAAAGTGGTGCCTAAAAGAGAGAAGTTGCACAGGTTGTAAACATTTGTACGGTCTTCCTTGAGAGTTCGGGAGCTGGTCTCTCCCACCGTTCTCTCCTCTGACTAGTGCTGACTAGTACGCGTCGTCACACTCCCTTGTCCCTTGCAACTCAACGATGCCCAACGAAGCCAAAGGCTCTTTAAAGAGAGACACCTAATTAATGAAAATAAGCACACACACACACACACACAGTGCGCTTTCGTGCCGGTGTGTCGGGAAAGAAAGGATGGTGTCAAAAACTATACAGGAAAGAGAATGGTCAAAATATCCCCTCCGGTAGGCAAACCCAGGACCTTCAAATCACAGGTGAGCTACGATCCCTGTTACGTAAAATGTACTATTAAAAAAAAAGACACGCGTTCGCTCAAATGTTTGTTAATTAACTCCGTACTAATTGAACGTTTCATTTTCTTGTTTGGTAAAAAAAAGCATTTGATGTGTTAAACTTTCATTTGAGCACATATCTAACCAAGTTAGCAAGCATGACATTTTCGTTATACTACGAAACAGGTCCAGCAAGCAAGGAATGATCATGATGATGTTTCACGTGGATGCTTCGTGTACAACTCGTATGCATCCCTGCTACTTTTTACTTGTTGATGGCGACCTCAAGTTTTTGGGAACACATTGAAAAGTAACTTGGCACTGTGTGGATCAGTCAGAGCACAATCTGGATAACAATGACAATAAGAAAATGTAATTGAGAGGAGAGGGAGCGTACTGAATTAATACGTAAAGGCTGGAATTTGCTCTCTGGGTCTTTTAACAGCAACATTCTGGTGTGTGCATGTATTATAAATTAGCAGCATGGCACTTTTCCCAGAGCTGGCTATAACAGCAGCCAAGGAGGTTCGCCAACTTATGTTTGTGCTCTAATTACACAGATGACTTCAGCCATGAAAACCCTTCCATCATTTTGCTTCTCATCCAACTGGCGTTAGCTAGCTAGCTACAACTGCTAGCGAGCCGCTTGCCGTCTACTAGCGAGCCGCAACTGAATTGCACCGGTTTTACAACTCAGATTCTTCTGAAATGCTACAAAAAATGTAGCACATTGTTTTTTTTTGTTGTTTTTTTTTTAAATTGGGCAAAAATGTGCACGTAAACTGTCAATTTAATCTTAACTGTTAGAAATGTACTCAGTCCAAATCGATCTAAATACAATTGTCACTTTATGGACGCTGTTGTTTTAATCTGACGTCTGAAGTTAATATTTGAACTACGTTTGAACAAATTGTCAGATCAAATCAAGTTTTATTTAGACATGGAATTGTAAGAAATTGTATTAGATATTGGTAACTTGTTTTAACAACTTCTCAACATTAGCTATAGTTGACACAACATGCACACAACCCCTCTTTCTCTTGGACATATGCTGATCTCATTAGACATGACAACCACCGACACACACAACTCCCCTCCCCCATGACAATTATAGACACACACAACTCAAGGTTGGAGCACAAGACAAAGGACTGTGGGAAGAGCCAATGGAATGTCGACATCAGGCCTGATCAGGACTACCCAAGACCCAGATCGACCAATCGGAAGGCCAGACTAACAGATCAACCTACTTTGCTTGTTGCCTATATAAGCTGTATGTACTGTGTAGAGGGCCTCTTTCCCAGACGATTCCATACGAATCAGACAGAAAGGAGCCGTGCTGCACGCTTTGCCTAATATCTTTACACTTGAATAAACCTGCCTTATTATACAATTATCCACCTCGTCCTATGTCTCCACTTGTTCTCCTGTCTCCAGTAAACGTTTTATCAACAGAATGCAAAAATGTGTTTGACATGAGAAAAAAAAACGGAAATATTTACTACAAAAACATGAGGTTAAAAAAAATATTAAAAAAGCTGGAGAAAATAAATAATTGATGACCCTAATGCTAACGACCCTGTCAAAAATCCGGTAGAGTAGTTCTCGGTGGGGTGGCAGGACGGATCATGGCGGGAGGAGTGTGCTGTGTACCTCCAATCAAGTTGATTTGCCAATTGTAATCGACTTTGGTGTCAGATAACAGTAAGGTGGAAGGGATATTTTTAATTTAACATTGGAGTTTCAACCGGTTTGACGCGACTATAATAAAGCACCACGTTATAAGTGCTAAACTGATTCCAGGACATTAGCACTCTCCTCAGAGACACTTTATAAATTCAGGCCCCAGGTCTTCCTCACACCAGAGAGATTTGACCTAAATTGTGACTAAGCTGGGCAAATAAAGCTTTAATAAATAAATAAATGAAGTACCAACCTGAGTACTTGTCGTCCAGGCCTAGGATCTTGTCATGGTCGGAGTCACAAAACTCAAGGTCGTGTCCCAGGAGGAAATCTGCCTCCAAGGTGAGGATTCCTGGAGCTCCAATGGTTACTACACCATCTTCAGAATCCACTGCAACACAGAGCAACAACATACGTTATCGATAACAAAAATATAAAACATGTAAAAGTGTTGCTCCCATGTATCATGAGCTGAAATAAAAGATCCCAGACATTTTCCACAAATCACAACAAAAACGTATTTATCTCATTGTGTGCATAAAATGTGTTTACATCCCTGTTTTATACTTTGCCTAGATAAATCAATCCACCTGACTGGTGTGGCATATCAAGAAGCTGATTTAAAACAGCATGATCATTACACAGGTGCACCTTGTGCTGGGGACAATAAAAGGCCACTCTAAAATGTGCAGTTGTGTCACAACACAATGTCACAGATGTCTCCAGTTGAGGGAGCGTGCAATTGGCATGCTGACTACAGGAATGTCCACCAGAGCTGTTGCCAGATAATTGAATGTTACTTTCTCTACTATAAGCCGCCTCCATCGTTTTAGAGAATTTAGCAGTCCGTCCAACTGGCCTCACAACCACGTGTATGGTGTTGTGTGGGAGAATGCAACTGTTCTTCCAAGGCCTGCATCCTCAACAGACATGTCATCCATTGAGCATGTTTGGGATGCTCTGGATCGGAGTGTACGTTTGTGTGTACCAGTTCCTGCCAATATCCAGCAACTTCACACAGCCACGGAATAGGAGTGGGACAACATTCCACAGGCCACAATCAACAGCCTGATCAACTCTATGTGAAGGAGATGTGTCGTGCTGCATGAGGCAAATGTTGATCACACCAGATACTGACTGGTTTTCTGATCCACACCCGTACCTTTAAGGAACACTATATATACACACACACAAAAGTATGTGGACACTCCTTCAAATTAGTGGATTCAGCCAAACCCATTACTGACAGGTTTTCCTTACAGTTCTCTGCTGCCAATGACTGGAACGAATTGCAAAAAGCACTGAAGCTGGAGTCATATCTCCCTCTATAACTTTAACGATCACTGTACCTGTCCATAGCCAATCTGTAAATAGCACACCCAACTACCTCATCCCCATACTGTTATTTATCCTCTTGTTCTTTTGCACCCCAGTATCTCTACTTGTACATCATCATCTGCACATCTATCACTCCAGTGTTAATGCTAAATTGTAATTATTTTGCCACTATGGCCTATTTATTGCCTTACCTCCCTAATCTTACTACATTTGCACACACTGTACATATATTTTTCTATTGTGTTATTGACTGTGTGTTTGTTTATGTGTAACTCTGTGTTGTTTTTGTCGCACTGCTTTGCTTTACCTTGGCCAGGTTGCAGTTGTAAATGAGAACTTGTTCTCAACTGGCCTACCTGGTTAAATAAAATACAAATAAATAAAACAGGTATATAAAATCAAGCACACAGCCATGCAATCTCCATAGACAAACAGTGGCAGTAGAAATGGCCTTACTGAAGAGCTCTGACTTTCAACCGTGGCACCATCATAGGATGCCACCTTTCCAACACGTCAGTTTGTTAAATTTCTGCCCTGCTAGAGCTGCCAGGGTCAACTGTAAGTGCTGTTATTGTGAAGTGGCAATGTCTAAGAGCAACAACGGCTCAACCGCAAAGTGGTAGGCCACACAAGCTCCCAGAACGGTACCGGCGAGGGCTGAAGCACGTAAAATTCGTCTGTCCTCGATTGCAACACTCACTGCCGAGTTCCAAACTGCCTCTGGAAGCAACGTCAGCACAATAACTGTTTGTCTGGAGATACATGAAATGGGTTTCCATGGCTGTCGGCTGGAGTGGTGTAAAGCTGGAGTGGTGTAAAGCTGGAGTGGCGTAAAGCTGGAGTGGCGTAAAGCTGGAGTGGCGTAAAGCTGGAGTGGCGTAAAGCTGGAGTGGCGTAAAGCTGGAGTGGCGTAAAGCTGGAGTGGCGTAAAGCTGGAGTGGCGTAAAGCTGGAGTGGCGTAAAGCTCGCCACCATTGGACTCTGGAGTGGAAACGCATTCTCTAGAGTGCCAACTAATGTTTGGTGGAGGAGGAATAATGGTCTGGGGCTGTTTTTCATGGTTCAGGCCCCTTAGTTCCAGTTAAGGGAAATCTTAACGCTACAGCATACAATGACATTCTAGATGATTCTGTGCTTCCAACTTTGTGTCAACAGTTTTGGAAGTGCCCTTTCCTGTTTCAGCATGACAATGCCCCCGTGCACAAAACGAGGTCCATACAGAAATGGTTTGTCAAAAATCGGTGTGGAAGAACTTGACTGGCCTGCACAGAGCCCTGACCTCAACCCCATTGAACGCCTATGGGATGAATTGGAACGCCGACTGCAAGCCAGGCCTAAATCACCCAACATCAGTGCCCGACCTCACTAATGCTCTTGTGCCTGAATGGAAGCAAGTCCCCAGAGCAATGTTCCAAACATCTAGTGGAAAGCCTTCCCAGAAGAGTGGAGCAAATGGGGGGACCAAATCCAATGAATTTTGGAATAAGATGTTCAACATACTTTTGGTCTGTGACCAACAAATGTATATCTGTATTCTCAGTCATGTGAAGATATTTAAAAATTGACAAATTTCCTCACATGAACTGTTATGCAGTAAAATATTTGAAATTGTTGTATGTTACGCTTCTATTTTTGTGTCCAGTATAAAATAAATCCCAAATAAGGTAACATCATAAAAACAAAGTATCATCCCTAATTTTCCAGAAAAGGCCTACTACCCTTTGACAAAATGTCACCAAAGACAATCATTATATGTAAGAGAATTGTATGCTGTTAAATGCCCTGAAAAGTAACAAAAACATCCTAGTAATTTGTATTTCCTTCTCTGAGTTTCTCAGGCCCATGATGCACCTGTACTGACCATGCCTTTTGGATGATAGCGGGGTGAACAGACCGTGGCACAGGTGGTTGATGTCCTTGATGATCTTTTTGGCCTTCCTGTGATGTCAGAGAGCAGGCAGGCAGTGTGCATCCGTTAATGCGTTGGGAAGACCGCACCACCCTCTGGAGAGCCCTGTGGTTGCGGTCAGTGCAGTTTCCGTACCAGGCCGTGATACAGCCCAACAGGACGCTCTCAATTGTGCATCTGTAAAAGTTTGAGGGCCTTAGGGGTTAAGCCAAATTTCTTTAGCCTCCTGAGGTTGAAGAGGCGCCGTTGCGCCTTCTTCACCACACTGTCTGTGTCGGTGGACCATTTCAGGTTGTCAGTGATGTGTACGCCGAGGAAGTTGAAGCTTTTGACCCTCTCCCCTGCGGCCCCGTCGTTGTGGATAGGGGCGGGATCTCTCTGCTGTCTCCTGTAGTCCACGATCAGATCCTTCATTTTGTTGACGTCAAGGGAGAGGTTATTTTCCTGACACCACTCCACCAGGGCTCTCACCTCCTTCCTAGAGGATGTATCGTCATTGTTTGTAAATCAGGCCTACTACTGTTGTGTCGTCTGCAAACTTGATGATTGAGTTGGAGGCGTGTCTGGCCACGCAGTCATGGGTGAACAGGGAGTACAGGTGGGGGCTTGTGGGGCCCCCTGTGTTGAGGATCCGCAAAGTGGAGATGTTGTTTTCTACCTTCACCACCTGGGGGCGGCACATCAGGAAGTCCAGGACCCAGTTGCACAGGGCGGGGTACAGACCCAGGACCTCGAGCTTAATGATGAGTTTGGAGGGTACTATGGTGTTGAATGCTGAGCTGTAGTCAATGAACAGCATTCTTACATAGGTAATCCTCTTGTCCAGATGGGATAGGGCAGTGTGCAGTGCAATGGCATCTTCTGTGGATCTATTGGGGTGGTATGCAAAATTGGATGGGGGTCTAAGGTGTCAGGCAAGATGGAGGTAAAATGATCCTTAACTTGATGTTAGAAAGCCATGTTTTGCCTTAAATGACAGAAATTCAAACTTGTCAAAGTTCATGTAAAAAATTTTTTTGAAAACACCATGGATATACACAGCTATGAATATCCAGCAGTCGATGACACCAGCTGCCTGTAGTCTGCCACAGAGACCTTCTGAGTTAACTCTGCTGCCCTCTAGTGGAGAATGTGATGCATGACAGTACATGACTGAACACGTCTGGTTTGGTCTCTCAAATGGCACCTACTCCCTAGGCAAGTAGATTCAGCTGCGGGATGGTTTTTGTCTGGGCATAATTATAATTTTTTGTACATTACAAATTGACTACAGCTAAAACTCCAAAAATTAGATTGTTATGGCTTTATTCAGGTCGTAGTTGTAAATGAGAGCTTGTTCTCAACTAGCCTACCTGGTTTAATAAAAGGTAACATTAAATAAAAATGTAATTTGTGGGAATACTTAGTGAACAGATTTCCTACATAAAACACATTTGTATCTGAATTCCTTGAGATCCTAAATCTGACCCGTGCCCTATGCACAGAGTGTACATTAAGAACACCTTCCTAATCTTGAGTTGGACCCCATTATGCCCTCAGAAACAGAATCAATGTGTCAGGGTCATGGACTCCACAAGGTGTTCAAAGCGTTCCACAGGGACGCTGGCCCCCATGTTGACTCCAACGCTTCCCACAGTTGTGTCAAATTGGCTGGATGTCGACCCATTCTTTGATACACACGGGAAAGGTAAAGGTATCTGTATGCTACAGGGTTTCCATCTTGCTCTTCACAGGGGTTAAAGGTATCTGTAGGTTACAGGGTTTCTCACAGGGGTTAAAGGTATCTGTATGCTACAGGGTTTCCATCTTGTTTTTCACAGGGGTTAAAGGTATCTGTAGGTTACAGGGTTTCTCACAGGGGTTAAAGGTATCTGTATGCTACAGGGTTTCCATCTTGTTTTTCACAGGGGTTAAAGGTATCTGTATGCTACAGGGTTTCCATCTTGTTTTTCACAGGGGTTTAAAAGGTATCTGTATGCTACAGGGTTTCCATCTTGTTTTTCACAGGGGTTTAAAAGGTATCTGTATGCTACAGGGTTTCCATCTTGTTTTTCACAGGGGTTAAAGGTATCTGTATGCTACAGGGTTTCCATCTTGTTTCTCACAGGGGTTAAAGGTATCTGTAGGTTACAGTAGATGTGAGTTTCCTTGTTTTTCACAGGGGATAAAAACAACAAACATAATCCCATGACTGAAACCTAAATCGATCTCAGATTGATTGTCTGTGTTAACCTCCCCTTTCACGTGATAAAAGTCATGACCATAATGCTTTTAGGGAAAGAGGATCATTTTGTACATGTATTAAAACTGCAAGTTTGGCCAATTCCAGTACCGTTTTTAGAGGGTCCGGAGGCCTCCCTGGGATAATTGTTATATAGAAGGACCGAGAAGCTCAGTTCTGGTTACTCTTTTTAAAAAGACTCCAAAATGAATGAAAATAAAATTATGTTGATACCATCAAAAATATAATTCCCACCTCCAGAAATGAGCCCAATAACATATTGGTAAAAAAAGTAAATAATTTCATATAGCCTATAGGTCTATTATTTTGTACATTTAACCTTTATTTAACTAGGCAGGTCAGTTAAGAACAAATTCTTATTTATAATGACGGCCTACCCCGGCCAAACCCCAACAACTATGGGCCAATTGTGTGCCGCCCTACGGGACTCCCAATCACGGCCGGTTGTGATACAGCCTGGATTCAAACCAGGGTGTCTGTAGTGACACTTCCAAGCACTGAAATGCAGTGCGCCTTGCGCCACTCGGGGTCCCAGATGTGCTATGACCAACAAGCATTATCACCTGTAGCCCTACTGATGACGCATAGTGGCTATAAAATGTACATAAACTGAAGCATGGAGTTTGTCCATCTGCATTTACCCCATTGGACACATCCAGATTGATATTAATAATTATTTTATTATGAATATATATATATTTTTTTTATACAAATTATCATTCACTCAAAGGTATAGTTATTATTTATTTTTTTCACCTTTATTTAACCAGGTAGGCTAGTTGAGAACAAGTTCTCATATTACAAAGTATGTAATTTCAATATCAATATATATATATATATATATATATATATATATAACATCAATATGTCATATGTTCATTTGGTTCCGTTCACCTAAAAAAAAAGAGACGTTCATTTGGCTCCCAAATGGCAGTTTGTTCATTAAGGCTTAGAAACGGAAGAAATAAAAGAAAAAAAACGGGGAAAACATTTGTAAATCTCTAATTTAAAGCTTTTAAAAAAAAGTGAGTTTAAATACATTTTTACCTGACCAAAGTATTAGATAAGTAAGGTTCTGTATATTGTTCCTGCACTGAGGAATTACCATCTTCATGCAACCGAATCACACACATCAAGAGCCATTCTGCAGATAATCACAGAATGTTTTTATAATCGTTGTCTGGAGCTCAAAGAAAGCAATAGTAACCGTATGAACCGTGTGATTCGGTTCCCGACGTTCCCCAAATAGAGACTTTCATTGGCGAACGACCCATCACTATTGTTGCGCAGCTGCTCCTAAAAGACAAGTTATGCTCTATTCCGAAAATGTGACCGGAGGCTCCGTATTTAGGGTGTGACGCATTGCCAAGCCTCCGGAGGCATGCAGAGACCAAATTGAGCTCTGTACCGCATTGCCGTGCGTCTCCCACATTTTGTAATAACGCGGAGGTCTCCATATAGCTCCGCATTGGCATGATTGGTTGAAGGTAGGTGAGGACGGGAGGTCCTGTATAAAACAAACTCACTTTCTTCAAAACAGTTCTGTGCAACAGCTCTGCTCCGCGAAGCGCAAGAAGTGTGAATGCCCTGATTTCTGCAGAGGCCGTATCAACGTAAATGCTACACGGCTAATGCAGACGTCAGATTGACCACGCAGCGCCTTTAAACCATGATTGAAACTTAAGTTGTTAAATGATACCAAACCCACAAATTGATGGAGAAAATACATGTTTTAAAAAAGTAGAGATGAAAAACTGGGACCCCACTCTTTAACAAAAGCCAAAATAAAAATGTCGAAATACATTTTCCAAAACTGCGTTTAAAAAAAAGTGTTTTCCCGCAATCACATTAAGAATAGTTGTGCATTGACTGCTTGTCAGAATACGGTTTCTCTCCCTATCGCAACTTGAATTCACCTCAAGGTGAATCACTCTCATAGACCACACAACAACAAGCCGACTAGTTAAAATAGGTCCAACTATTCTACTATGGTGGTAGTCTGATTTAGTTTGAACAGCATTAGTGGCATTGTAACATAGCATCCTGATCTGCATGTTAAAGTAGAGGCTTGAATGGCTGCCTGCGGTGCATGTGTAATACACCGCTGGTTTTGAGTTGAGCGCTACCGCTCATTAGACTGTTTAAAAAGGATACTTCAGGATTTTGAAGCCTACTTCTTTATCTACTCCCCCAGAGTCAGATGAACTCGCGGATACCATTTTTTAAATATATCTGTGCGTGCGGTTTGAAGGGAAGTTGCTAACTGGCTCTAGCGCAATTGCTAATTAGCGTTAGCGCATTGACTTGAAGTCAAGAGGTGCATGCTAACGCTAGTTAGCATTGGCTTGCTCAACTACATTCCCCCTGAGATTTTTTTTTAATTATGGATTTACACCGATCTCTAGAATCCATATGATGGAAATCCATTGTGAATAACTTTAACCCCAGCGTTCACTACCAATAGCTGGCAGCCCACCTATGAGTAGCTTGCCAAACAATTCAGAAAGTAGATGCAATTTTCACATGTTCCAACACACTGTCATAAACACATTTTTTAAAATTGGCCCAGATGCACAATTAAAAGGGGAATTACACAAAATAAATGTGTCTTCTGATGTGATTAAAGAATTGACATGGATTCAGAACTGTCATTTTAGTTGTGGGTAAAAAAACAACAAAGAAAATCTAAAACCAGATAATAAAAAAACAGATTGGGGGGGGGGGTTCTGATTTGAAAGGGCCCCTTTAGAGTTTCTCATTGACCATTATTTTACCAGGTCTAGTGACAGAAAACAGTGAGCTACTTTCTATTGTACACTAAAGACCAGGGGAAGAGTTGAAGAGAAGAATGTGCCTATTTGAACGCTCTTTTTGTTAGCTCTCGACACTTTAAAAAAAAAAAAGTAGCTCTCATGCTAGAAAAAGGTTGGAGACCCCCTGCACTAAAGGGAATCGTCATCGAGCTAAATTAATGTAGGAGGGTGATGGGAGGACTGTTGTTAAGGCACTAGTCCATGTTAATGACAAGATCTCATCTGCAGCCATCAACAAAAAAATTAAATCCTGGTAAAGTGTTTGACATAAGATACAGGAAATGTACCCCATTTATCATATTCAAGACACTTCCTGCATTTTACCATGGATGCGTCTCAAATTACAACCTGTTCCGTATATAGCGCACTACTTTAGACCAAAGCCCTATGGCGGTCTGGTCAAACGCAGGGCACTATGAAGGGAATAGGGTACCATTTGAGAAAGAGACCATATTCAAGTAATTTCCTGTGGGAAGAATCTCAATTGCGTTTCCTTGATTCCTCACATCCTTTCTCCTTTCCCCTCTGACCTTCTCATCCAATGGGATTTGAGGAGGTGAGAGGAATCAAAGCAATGCAATTGAGATTCTCCTGCGTCTTTGACGTTATCAGAAAAGCACAGCATTGATTTTCACTGCTACGCAGACGATACACAAGTTTCCATTTCTGTGTCAGAGGATTTTTAGCTTCACGGATAAATTAGACTATTAGTGATTTAAATAGTTGGATGGCTCAAACATTCTCCGGCTAAATCAAGGCAAGACCGATGTACTTATTGTTGGAGCCAAAGCACAGAGCGAGAATCCGGTCGCACATTTTAATTCACGGGCAATAAAGATAACACCAAGTAAAACAATTTTTTTTTTAACCTAGGTGTTATTTTAAACTCTGAATCACACATTAGGAATGTGACCAAAATAGCTTTCTACCACCAGAGGAACATTGTGTGGCCAATTCTCTCTCTCAGGCTGATACTCCATGTTTTTATTACAAGCAGGATTGACTACTGTAATCCTGTCTGGTCTACCCAAGAAAGCAAATTGGTCAACTGCAAAGATACAGAATTCTGCAGGGTGGGTACTGACCAAGACCAGACAGAGAGAACACATTACACCGGTTTTAAGGTCTCTGCACTGGCTGCCTGTCAGTTTTAGAATTCATTTTAAGATTCTTCTATTGGTTTTTAAATCAATCCATGATTGTGCATCCCAATACACAGTACCAGTCAAAAGTTGACATACCTACTCATTCAAGGGTTTTTCTTTATTTTACTATTTTCTACAGTGACGATATCAAAACTATGAAATAACACATGGAATCATGTACTGTAGTAACCAAGAAAGTGTTAAACAAATCTAAATATATTTGAGATTCTTCAAATAGCCACCTTTTGCCTTGATGACAGCTTTGCACACTCTTGGCATTCTCTCAACCAGCTTCACCTGGAATGCTTTTCCAACAGTCTTGAAGGAGTTCCCATATATTCTAAACACTTGTTGGCTGCTTTTCCTTCACTCTGCGGTCAACCTCATCCCAAACCATCTCAATTGGGATGGCCGATTAATTAAGGCCGATTTCAAGTTTTACACCTTTATTTAACTAGACAAGTCAGTTAAGAACACATTCTTATTTTCAATGACGGCCTAGGAACGGTGGGTTAACTGCCTTGTTCAGGGGTAGAACGACAGATTTTTACCATGTCAGCTTGGGGATTCAATTTTGCAACCTTACGGTTAACTAGTCCAACGCTCTAACCACCTGATTACATTGCACTCCACGAGGAGACTGCCTGTTACGCGAATGCAGTAAGAAGCCATGGTAAGTTGCTAGCGAGCATTAAACTTATCTTATAAAAAACAATCAATCAATCATAATCACGAGTTAACTACACATGGTTGATGATATTACTCGTTTATCTAGCGTGTCCTGCGTTCCATATAATCGTGCTCATTCGCGAAAAAGGACTGTCGTTGCTCTAACGTGTACCTAACCATCAACGCCTTTCTTAAAATCAATACACAAGTATATATTTTTAAACCTGCATATTTAGTTAATATTGTCTGCTAACATGAATTTCTTTTAACTAGGTCAAATGTGTCACTTTTCTTGCAACAGAGTCAGGGTATATGCAGCAGTTTGGGCCGCCTGGCTCGTTGCGAACTGTGTGAGGACTATTTCTTCCTAACAAAGACAGCCAACTTCACCAAACGGGGGATGATTTAACAAAAGTGCATTCGCAAAAAAAGCACAATCGTTGCACGACTGTATCTAACCATAAACATCAATGCCTTTCTTAAAATCAATACATAGAAGTATATATTTTTAAACCTGCATATTTAGCTAAAAGAAATCCAGGTTAGCAGGCAATATTAACCAGGTGAAATTGTGTCACTTCTCTTGCGTTCATTGCACGCAGAGTCAGGGTATATGCAACAGTTTGGGCCGCCTGGCTCGTTGCGAACTAATTTGCCAGAATTTTACGTAATTATGACATAACATTGAAGGTTGTGCAATGTAACAGGAATATTTAGACTGATGGATGCCACCCGTTAGATAAAATACAGAACGGTTCCGTATTTCACTGAAAGAATAAACATTTTATTTTCTAAATGATAGTTTCCGGATTTGACCATATTAATGACCTAAGGCTCGTATTTGTGTGTTATATAATTAAGTCTATAATTTGATAGAGCAGTCTGACAGAGCGGTGGTAGGCACCAGCAGGCTCGTAAGCATTCATTCAAACAGCACTCTCGTGTGTTTTGCCAGCAGCTCTTCACAATGCTTCAAGCATTGCGCTGTTTATGACTTCAAGCCTATCAACTATCGAGATTAGGCTGGTGTAACCGATGTGAAATGGCTAGCTAGTTAGCAGGTTAGCGCTAATAGCGTTTCAAACGTCACTCGCTCTGAGACTTGGAGTGGTTGTTCTCCTTGCTCTGCATGGGTAACGCTGCTTCGAGGGTGGCTGTTGTCGATGTGTTCCTGGTTCGAGCCCAGGTAGGAGCGAGGAGAGGGACGGAAGCTATACTGTTACACTGGCAATACTAAAGTGCCTATAAGAACATCCAATAGTCAAAGGTATATGAAATACAAATGGTAGAGAGAAATAGTCCTATAATTCCTATAATAACTACAACCTAAAACTTCTTACCTGGGAATATTGAAGACTCATGTTAAAAGGAACCACCAGCTTTCATATGTTCTCATGTTCTGAGCAAGGAACTGAAACGTTAGCTTTCTTACATGGCACATATTGCACTTTTACTTTCTTTTCCAACACTTTGTTTTTGCATTATTTAAACCAAATTGAACATGTTTCATTATTTATTTGAGGCTAAATTGATTTTATTGATGTATTTAATTAAGTTAAAATAAGTGTTCATTCAGTATTGTTGTAATTGTCATTATTACAAATAAAGAAAATTGCCCGATTACTCGGTATCGGCGTTAAAATCATAATCGGTCGACCTCTAGTTACTATACCCCCAGCCTCTGGAATAGCCAGAGAACCTGAGGAGGGCTGAAACTGTTTGACATATTTAAAAGAGAACTTAAAAATACACATTTTAGCTTTGCTTTTTAGTCATTCAGTTTTTATTGTTATGCTTTTTTTTTTATCCTCTTATGTTTGTGTCTTTATTTTCATAGATTTTTTATTAGTTTTCCCCTTTGAATCACATTCTGTTGCATTCCATGTATGACATGTGCTGTATAAATAAAGCTTAATTTGATGACATAGCCTAAGGGAAATGACTTGTATAAGCTATCTGATAACATTCAAGTCATTTCCTGTAGGCTATTAGCTTCATCTAACTATGGTTTCTTATCATTTTTGGACATCTGTTCCTCAAAGATTATCACGTGAAAACAATTGTTTAAGCATTGCCAGGTTCTCCAGTGAAATGCCTATTGGGGTAGGATGGTTTTATCACAAAGTATGTCCATTTCACCATCTTGGATGACATTATAAATAGTTTACACCCAGTAAACAAATGATGTTGTGAATGAATGCGGTTGTTCCTGTATTTCAAAATGTGACTATCCGGTAGTCAGTGTACACAGACAGGACACATTGTAAAACAAGATTAAAGACTAACAATGGCATTATAATGCTCGTTTCTGCATACAGAATGGAGCAGCCGTCGCTGTTCTATACAGGGCCAATTCATATAACAGTTGGCCTGATATCCAAACCTTTTTTTTTTTTTCTTCTTTCTAACATTCCACTTTTTGTATTCTTTGTCATATGCCCAACATTACCTATGTTTAGAATGGGTACCAGTCTGTTTGCGCTATAAGAATGTGAAAGTTTGATCCCTTACACTTGACAGATTGAGGATTCTGTTGTTTTTTTCTGGGCATCTTCCGGTCAGCCTCTCTCTTTTGCCACCTCTTCTGGAAGACCTCGGGAACGATCAGCTCATGTTGCTTTCCAGGAAACTGTGCTTCTCCAGTAGTTCTAGACACAGATACAAATAAAAAATAAATAAAGATCAATTCAGATATGCCAAAAGCATTTAAGCAATTCAGGCATAATTGCACCTAGCTACATCTCTACATAGCTCTGGTAAAGGCACAGTTAACTAGCAACTGCGTGACTCGGACCTAGGTAACAGGTGTACATCCATGATTAAAATGCTTTGTTAACATTATAGATAACCTTAGCAAGCCATTTGGCTGAGTAAAGGGATGCGGCCAGATCAAATCGCTCCGGTGGATGTTGTTGCAGCTTGCTCCCGGCCCTTAATGATCCTTTGTAGACAGCTAGCTATCTAATTATGTTAACTATCTAGCTAATAATGTTAGCTTCAATGACTACACGTAGCGTTACCAGGCTAATTTGACTGAAAGGCCAAAAAAAAAGTAGAAAAGATATTAGCTAGCTAACTACTGTTTTAAATGTAAGTGCAGTTTGTTATAAAAAAGTATACTTGCTAATTAATGACAGGATGTAGACAACGATTAAGATCCGTAACGTTAGCTAGGTAACCTTAGCTATAGAAGAAGAAAAAAACAAGTATGTGCGAAACTAGCCGACTAACGTTAGTTATCAAGCTAACTTACCTAAATATCATAAATAAACCTCTCGTTTGTAGCCGTTTTCATCCAGTAACTCAACGCTCCATGTAACCGTGCATAAACGAGATCTAAATGACTGTGTCTAGATATCCGCCATTTTTTTAATGTGCAGCTGCGACAAAGAAAGACAATTAATGGTGTTTTTCATAACTTAATTGATTTTTTGATTTCCATTGTATACATTCTCTTCCGCTGTTCACGTGTTTCCGCATCCTAAATACATTTCCGGTCGACTGTTTCGTGGTACATGTAGTTTTTTTGGAGTGCCTTTCTGTTAAAAATAATTTCAGCCATTTGCAGCCTATTTAAAGGGACATTTCACTGCTACTCTTTCGCTGTATATGGCCATTAATATGTCAATAAAATGTAATATGTGCAAATACGAGAGTTTGTGTATCTCACCTGAGTCTTTCTTTTTTCCAACGCACTTAAGCCAAAACTACACCCATTATTCAGAGCGGCGTTCTACTCCCCTCCCATTGGCTAGCTAACGTTGTCTCACTCACAGGCGATCAGCGCAGAGATATTTTTAGAGTTTTAATGAGTTGTAAAAATGTCTCAGAACTACCGAGGTAAAGACAGTTTAGGATATTCGCGCTTTCAAACCTCAATAGCTTTCAAACCACTTGAGCCACAGACTCCAAATAAGTGTCATGATGTTGGAAAAATTGCACAGGTCTTATGTCTTTATTTTACGATTTGGACATTAATTCGCTTTCCAAAGCTAATAAACATGTGGAAATGTGAGCAGCATTTTGTATTCATAGATGAATTAGTTAGGGAGCGTAAACAAAGTACAAACTTTTTTAACATTCGAATTTCAATAGCTCCTTGGTCATGGGACCTACTTGACTCAAACAAGGTTCAGAATGTCCACGGACTAGCCTTATATTGCACACTCTTGTTTGTGTACTGTAAAATCACACACATAACGTACATTTTTCATTGACTTACATTTCAATAGCTTCTTGGTCATGTCAATTAGACACCTAAGAAGCGTACAGTGGATATACACCCATATTTTGTATTTATTTATTTCACCTTTATTTAACCAGGTAGGCTAGTTGAGAACAAGTTCGTGACAAACTAAAGGGTATGCAATGTATGTCTATGCCATCGGGTTAGCTACAACCAGGTTTGAACGTTTTAGGAGTAATGGTTAAAGAGCTATTGAAATGTGAAACTCTAGATTTGTCACTATGTCACTAACTGCCGTTGGTGGACGTAAGGAAAACTACAGGTGAATATTCGTTGAATATCCAACCTGACACTGGCTTTGTATACAATGGAAATCAAAAAATCAATTAAGTTATGAAAAACACCATTAATTGTCTTTCTTTGTCGCAGCTGCACATTAAAAAAATGGCGGATATCTAGACACAGTCATTTAGATCTCGTTTATGCACGGTTACATGGAGCGTTGAGTTACTGGATGAAAACGGCTACAAACGAGAGGTTTATTTATGATATTTAGGTAAGTTAGTGCTTGTGCTTATTATTCATAATTTCTCTAATATTTATTAGCTAATCATTCAGTCCAACACGCTATGCTACAGCCATTGAATCTGTCTTTGAGCGTTAAGGGACTTTAATGGCTAGCTCTGTCCACGACATTATATTATTATATTTTTCAATCTTGAAATACATGGGTAAATGTTATTAAATCAGTGACCCGAAAGTCCCTTCCGGACTTGGAGAGCGCTCAAAGCGTTGTAGAATGCCTCTGAATAACGGGCCGTGGTTTTGGCTTAACTGCGTCGGGGAAAAGAAGGCGCCTCTCGCGTCACCTGTAGAAACGGACCATCTACATTTCCTGGTTGTAAGAAAACCACAATATCCAGAATTAATAGCGATTTCAAGACATAGTACCGCCAGTCGATTGGAACCACGTAAGAATACAAAAATTCAGCCTCGACCACGCACACAAATTGGCGAACACCATTTTGTTTTTCATATTGACCCCCATTGTAAAAGAGGAAACTAAAACAGAAATAACAAAACATGCCAAAAAGCTGCTGTGTTGTTCAATTTACATGTAGCCAAATCAAATCAGCTAAGACATTTTCTCAGCACATATCAAAGCTGCAGACTAAGGTTAAATCTAGACTTTGTTTCCTCTATCGTAATCGCTCCTCTTTCACCCCAGCTGCCAAACTAACTCTGATTCAGATGACCATCCTACCCATGCTAGATTACGGAGACGTAATTATAGATCGCCAGGTAAGGGGGTTATTGTGAAGGATGGTTTTGTTCTCTTTTTAACAAAAATATATGCCTTATAGAAATAGGACATGTTAATCACAAAACATAGCGTGACTGCAGAAAAGCTGTTGTTAATCTAGGGTGTCGACTGTGCAAACCACAAGGTGAGACAAGATGGAAAAATGCTGAATAACAAGAAAACAGGAACTGAGGAATGTGTAGAAACAATGCTGAATAACAAGAAAACAGGAACTGAGGAATGTGTAGAAACCGACAACTCAGGTCAATCTTCACAAACACCATTCCGGACATCTGAATGCTGAGTGCTGTGGGGCTGGGACCAGCCTGGGCACCACCGATAGGCTAGCAAGTTTAAACCACGCTAAGCCTCTACTGTGACAGGCCATCTCTGAAGTTGGAACTACCACTGACACAGTATAAAAGAAGATTTCTGTACTATTTCAGTCAGTTCCCTGCTTTACCCTGTGTGGTGATACAGTGAACCCGTATATACGAAAATTGCATTTACCACTTGTGTTAAATAAATATAATTAAAGTATATTCGGTGACTCTGAATCACATTTTATCCTGATACCAGATTCGATTGACGCAACCCTTTACATTATCGAGCGGCTAGAGATTCTTTACCATTCGGCCATCAGATTGGCCACCAATGCGCCACATAGAACACATCACTGCACTCTATACTCCTCTGTAAACTGGTCATCTCTGTATACCTGTCACAAGACCCACTGGTTGATGCTTATTTATAAAACCCTCTTAGGCATCACTCACCCTATCTGAGATATCTACTACCGCCCTCAACCTCCACGTACAACACCCGTTCTGCCAGTCACATTCTGTTAAAGGTCCCCAAAGCACACACATCCCTGGGTCGCTCCTCTTTTCAGTTCGCTGCAGCTAGCGACTGGAACGAGCTGTAACAAACACTCAGACTAGACAGTTCAAAGACTCAATCATAGACACTCTTACTGACAGTTGTGGCTGTTTCACGTGATGTATTGTCTCTACCTTCTTGACCTTTGTACTGTTGTCTGTGCGCAATAATGTGTGTACTCGTTTTATGCTGCTACCATGTTGTTGTCATGGTGTGCTGTTGTCTTAGGTCTCTCTTTATGTAGTGTTGCCTCGCTTGTCATGATGTGTGTTTTGTCCTATATTTTTATTGTATTTTTAATCGCATCACACGTCCCCACAGGAAGGCTTTTGGTAGGCTGTCATTGTAAATAAGAATGTGTTCATAACTGACTTGCCTAGTTAAATAATATGTATTTTTAACTTGTTTAGTACAGTCCGTTTAATTTCACTCACTACTTGTAGCTGTATAGTCAGTTTCTTTATGTTGTTCCTCTTGGCTAGTTTAAATGTTCCAGTCGGTAGCTAGTTTGTACCCATGAGGGAAGCCCTACAATATATTTTTCTAAGTAGTGAGAACACTAGGGAGCAGGCAATGTTGAAAAGTAATCTGTAGACATGTTATAGTTTTATAATTGGCTAAAAACAAGCAGACAACAATACAATTGCGTTTGAAAAAAAGTATAGTTTTTGCTGTGAGCTAATGGGGAAACCTAAGTAACCAAACGTTTGATTTCCCCACGGGTGCGCAGTGTTGCGACGTTCTGTCTAATACCGATAAGGTTTTTGGGAATAAACAGGTAGCTAACATTACTCACTGGATCAGCCAGTTGTTCAAAGAACACCAGTTTACGAATAACTATTTATTTGTATTATTGTGTAGACAACAACTGTAAAGTTTAGTCATGGTGTGGTGCTCAGTACCCGGATGGGCAAACTACAGGCACGCACAGACTGGTGGGGTAGCATTTCAATAGATACTTAGAAGTCAAGCTAACTACATTTATTAATCTAAACCAAAATCTAGCTAGCTAGCGTTCATAAAACGCTCGCAAGTCATTCCAAAGCAAATACATGTAATTAAAGAACTGCTATCTGGCGATGTGATTTTGTAACGTTAGCTTCACCCTACCGGACCGTTAGCAAGCTACTGTAGATCACTAACTACTGCAAAAACGAAGGTGACCAGTGTTGCCAACTTATTTTCAGGGTAAGTTGCTAGAGGCAGGTTGATTTGTTGCTAAATGATAGTTGGGATGTCATTGCGTGAAAACGTTAAACTGCTGGTGCCTTTGGCTTCTGGACAACGAAAGAAAGTTGATATGAAAATTAGTAGAACAGGAGCGAAAGACTGTGAAAAAATGTTTGGTTGCTAAGCTGCTCCTCTCTCTTCCACTGCTCCATGCAGCCTGAGTCTGTGAGTTGCCTAGCAACTTGGCTCCGCTCTGGTTTGCCAGCGGCTAATTGACTAGAGACAGCCATTAGTTGACGTAAGAACGCTACTTTATAACTCTATAAACGTACAGTACATTACTATATACTATTTTTTACGTTTGGGAGGGGGGGGGTGCATTTAAAAAAATATATAAACTTGAGTTGGACCACCCCCCCTCAGTAAATGTCTGTCACTTAGTACGGAGGGGATGGTATGGGTGATTGTCTGTTGGGGGTTGGTATTGTGTGTGTGTGAAGGTTAGTATGCATGATCGATTGACATGAAGGGACTGGGTGGATATAGTACCTTTTTGTTTGAGTGTTTTATTGATGGGGACAAAGTAGTAAAATGTTGGCTAATCACTGACTAGCGTGTGTCCTATACAGACTAATCCTGCTGCTGACCTTGACACCAGTTTTAGTAGTGCAGATCCAGTAGACCCATTGGATGAAAACTAGCAGCCGGGAACAAGCTCAACATCATCTGACTTGGATGAGGAAAAAGGACTGCAGGAGGCTGGCAAGAGTTAAAGTGTTCAGTCTGAGTCCAAGGTCATGCAGCTCACGAAGTTCTGCCAGACCAGTTGCCATTGCCCCAACACAAGATGACGTTCACCAGCTGAAGAACATTCCGGAACCTGCCTGGATCATTTAGCCTACAATACATATACATTGTTGTACTGATGTTGTAGTATAATGTAGAATACCTAGTATACCCACAACCTGTGTTGTTGATTTGAACTTGCAGCAGAAACCAAATAGGGTTGACTTCCAAATTCTGGATTCATTCATTGTGATATTCAAGAAATGTATTTAGAAGTAACTTGCTACAATCTTAATGCTGGAAAAAAAAAATGAGGCAAAGAGACCAACCATTGACGTCATAGTTTGAACACACCCAGCACAAAAAAAATTCCAAAATACCTCTCATCACTCATAATTATTTAGGGAGACTGGGAAACACTCAAAATAGTGTCTAGCTGTGAAGGTTACCTTTAAATGTCTGTGTTGGGAAATGTATTGTAATGAAACAGCAGGGAGCAAGTCTCGAACCCTCGACCTTCTAGCCCGAAGTCCAGCGCGCTATCGACTGTGCCGCAAAAGCACGCTCGAGCGGCGGAGTCGATTTCCCGCGCTTATAAACCCAGGGTCGTTACAGTATTAAGAACACCCATGTTGCACAAGCCTTAAACTTACATGAATATGTAAATTATAATAATTTACCTGACTTCCCTAGTTGAATAAAATATAACTTTTAAGGCTATAGCCTGTCGGGTTGATTGCAGAATGTTAGGGTACATTTCTGAAATTGTGGATGACTTAATCTCAAATGTTTAACCCATTTGAAACGGAATGAATGAGACTGGTGCTGTAATGAGGCTGGGATATTTACGAATCGGAGAGGGACCCTTTTCTGCGTTATCCCATTGGTCAATGTCACTGCAGTGTGCCTCCTGCAGGCAGGCGGGTCGTTGCACCCCCTCCCTCCCCAACACTCCTGCTGCTACTGGAATAACCGGGAAGCGCGCTCTACAACCGGGATCTCCTCCGCAACGTCATTCGCTAAAACCATTTCTCGAACCGTGGGATCTTGCGACTCATTGTAGCTAAGCTTTGATTGGACAGATGTGTTTTAGAACAGTGCGAGGGTTGCTGTTCGAGGGGCGGAGCTAGTTGTTAATTCTGGACTTCAAATACAACATGCTGGAGAGAGGTAAGGTGCCGCTATAATCAATATAAATATAACAGTGATGTGCGTAATGTCAATGTCACTCGTTTCGAACCAGAAACCGCTATGATGTAGAACGGGATGAATGTAACGTATTTCTTTGTTTATTATGAATTAGGTGGAATACGTAGTAACCTTGCCACTCCCTGCAGTGCTGGTGCGCTGGTCAGACCCCATATTAATAATGGATAGGCGGTGTGATGATACGGTGTTTATAAAACGAGCCTTTGAATGGTGCAATATTGTAGGCCTATCATTCGATGCGCCTCAAAGTGTTTCTAAATAACTTTTCACGTTTCTCCCCCAAAAGATGCCAAAAAAACAACATCATTGCAATGTAATCTGACATTAAATAATATACGATCTTTTCTAGGCTAGGAATGATTGTAGCCTATGAAAAATGGACCACGACATTTGATTAGACTGGGAATCAGTGATTAATGTCTGCTCGGAGAAAGGGGAGCCGTGGTTTGCGCGGGGGCATGGGACGTGTGTCTCGACTCGCAGGCGGTCCTGAAGACATGTAATCAAAACCCGCATTGCTGATGTGCACTGTCCCGTGGATGGATAATTAGCTGCACTATTTAATAGCTAGGGTGTCATGGTCTGCTCCCCAGGGCAGATGCCTACTTTGTGTTGAAAACTGACCTTCGGTTAGCCAGTGATTGCATAGCAACAGCTTTCAGTAGCCTATTCGGTTAACAAGTGTCACAACAGTCTTACTTTGTAGCCTACCTACCTGAGCTGTTGCTTGCTCTTGGAGAGCAAACTATTTTATCCATCTATAGTCTATAACTCCCTATCCCTATCCCTAAGCGTTGAGAATGGCACAAAAAAAAAGCCTATGCTATTTTACCAACCTTAACAGTTAAAAGGGGCAAACATATTTTGACCCAACTCTCTATCTATCTATCCCTAAAGCTTTGATAAAATAGCAGCGTTGGAAGCATTTTTAACAACAACCTATGCCTTAGCCGACCTCAACAGTTTTTGTCGTGCCATTTAAAAAAAGGAGCAAACCGATTCTGGACTGTTGGTCTTGTTACGTAATAACCCATCTGTCATTCTGTCACTTTACTGTAGAGCATCGTGGAAGCTAGTGCACAACCGGTAAAGGCCTACTATAGTCACATAAACATGTCAATGGAGATTGGAATGATTCACTCAAGTCAGAATAACAATATTGTTTATCAAAATGATTATAGTTATTGATTTAGTTTAATGCATGTTCTATTATGTTAATCAGTTAGTGAGTTTGTAATGGCAAACCATGTATGTTTTAGTATTAGCACTATAGCTCTGTCTGGTTAATAATGTAGGTAGGCGAACAGTCTACTGTATCATATTTCCATGTGCACTGTGCCACTTGTTTTGCTTTATTACATAACTGCAGTGTACGTAAGATCTTCTCTGGGGTCATATCACTGCACACCTTTTCAGCTGGAGGTCAAATGTCACGCTGTAGTATCACACGCAGCCACCTGCAAGGTGTGTTCACGTTGGCCTTATAAACAAAACAACCTCCCATGTTATACAGTAGGCCTGTAAAGAGGCAGGACACACCTAACTTTAGGTGTCATTTGAAATACAATAACGTGAGTTTTAAAAGCATTTTGACAAGAGGGAGTTAATGGCCTTGCCTATGGCCTATTATGATAGGGTGACACGACAGCCAATGACTTATGCGTATTAGAGTCTGTAAATGGCCTGTTCTTAGCAACAGCATCGTTTTTTTAAATAGCTCATTTCTATTTAACCCGTCGAGTCGACTGGAGTCGTGTGTGTGTGTGTGTGTGTGTGTGTGTGTGTGTGTGTGTGTGTGTGTAACGGATGTGAAATGGCTAGCTAGTTAGCGGGTACGCGCTAATAGCATTTCAATCGGTTACGTCACTTGCTCTGAGACCTGAAGTAGGGTTTCCCCTTGCTCTGCAAGGGCCGCGGCTTTTGTGGAGCGATGGGTAACGACCGTGCTTCGTGGGCAACCGTTGTTGATGTGTGCAGAGGGTCCCTGGTTCGCGCCCGTGTCGGGGCGAGGGGACGGTTTAAAGTTATACTGTTACATTGATGCTGTTGACCCGGATCACTGGTTGCTGCGGAAAAGGAGGAGGTTGAAAGGGGGGTGAGTGTAACGGATGTGAAATGGCTAGCTAGTTAGCGGGTACGCGCTAATAGCATTTCAATCGGTTACGTCACTTGCTCTGAGACCTGAAGTAGGGTTTCCCCTTGCTCTGCAAGGGCCGCGGCTTTTGTGGAGCGATGGATAACGATGCTTCGTGGGTGTCAGTTGTTGATGTGTGCAGAGGGTCCCTGGTTCGCGCCCGTGTCGGGGCGAGGGGACGTACTAAAGTTATACTGTTACATGTGTGTGTGTGTGTGTGTGTGTAGTTGTATTTATTATGGATCCCCATTAGCTGCTGCTTCCTGGGGTCCAGCAAAAACAATACAATACAATACAATAAAAAAAAAAAACATTACAATACATTGACTGATTTCACTACACACTGTGTGCCCTCAGGCCCCTACGCCACCACTACCACATATCTACAGTACAAAATCTAAGTGTGTGTATAGTGTGTATGTTATCGTGTGTGTGTCTGTGTTTGTGTTGCTTCACAGTCCCCGCTGGTACATGTGGTGTAATTTAATCTGTTATTTAAATCTGATTCTACTGTTTGCATCAGTTACTTGATGTGGAATAGAGTTCCATGTAGTCATGGCTCTATGTAGTACTGTTTCGCCTCCCATAGTCTGTTCTGGACTTGGGGACTGTGAAGAGACCTCTGGTGGCATGTCATGTGGGGTATGCATGGGTGTCTGAGCTGTGCGCCAGTAGTTCAAACAGACAGCTTGTTGTATTCAACATGTCAGTACCTCTCACAAATACAAGTAGTGATGAAGTCAATCTCTTCTCCACTTTGAGCCAGGAGAGATTGACATGCATATTATTAATATTAGCTCTCTGTGTACATCCAAAGGCCAGCCGTGCTGCCCTGTTCTGAGCCAATTGCAATTTTCCTAAGGCCTTTTTTTGTGGCACCTGACCACACGACTGAACAGTAGTCTAGGTGGGACAAAACTAGGGCCTGTAGGACCTGCCTTGTTGACAGTGTTGTTAAGAAGGTAGAAACTAGGGCCTGTAGGACCTGCCTTGTTGACAGTGCTGTTAAGAAGGTAGAGCAGCACTTTATTATGGACAGACTTCTCCCCATCTTAGCTACTGTTGTGTCACATGTATCATATGTTTTGACCAAGACAGTTTACAATCCAGGGTTACTCCAAGCAGTTTAGTCACCTCAACTTGCTCAATTTCCACATTATTGATTACAAGATTTAGTTGCGGTTTAGCGTTTAGTGAATGATTTGTCCCAAATACAATGCTTTTAGTTTTAGAAATATTTAGGACTAACTTATTCCTTGCCACCCACTCTGAAACTAACTGCAACTCTTTAAGTGTTGCAGTCATTTCAGTCGCTGTAGTAGCTAACATGTATAGTGTTGAGTCATCTGCATACATAGACACTCTGGATTTACTCAAAGCCAGTGGCATGTCATTAGTAAAGATTGAAAAAGTAATGGGCCTAGACAGCTTCCCTGGGGAATGCCTGATTCTACCTGGATTATGTTGGAGAGGTTTCCATTAAAGAACATGGCCGATTTAATTTGGACCAATTTCAAGTTTACATAACAATCGGTAATCAGCATTTTTAGACGCCGATTATGGCTGATTACATTGCAATCCACGAGGAGACTGCGTGGCAGGCTGACTACCTGTTACGCGAGTGCAGCAAGGCGCCAAGGTAAGTTGCTAGCTAGCATTAAACTTATCTTACAAAAAACAATCAATCTTAACATAATCACTAGTTAACTACACACGGTTGATGATACTACTAGTTTAACTTGCTTGTCCTGCATTGGAAATAATCAATACGGTGCCTGTTAATTTATCATCGAATCACAGCCTACTTTGCCAAACGGGTGATGATTTAACAAGCGCATTAGCGAAAAAGCACAACTGTTGCATAAATGTACCTAACCATAAACATCAATGCCTTTCTTAAAATCAATACACAAGGATATTTTTTTCAAACCTGCATATTTAGTTAATATTGCCTGCTAACATGAATTTATTTTAACTAGGGAAATTGTGTCACTTCTCTTGCGTTCTGTGCAAGCAGAGTCGGGGTATATGCAGTAGTTTGGGCCGCCTGGCTCGTTGCGAACTGTGTGAAGACCATTTCTTCCTAACAAAGACCGTAATTCATTTGCCAGAATTTTACATAATTATGACATAACGTTGAAGGTTGTGCAATGTAACAGGAATATTTAGACTTATGGATGCCACCCGTTCGATAAAATACGTAACGGTTCCGTATTTCACTTGAAAGAATAAACGTTTTGTTTTCAAAATGATAGTTTCATGATTTGACCATATTAATGACCTAAGGCTCGTAATTCTGTGTGTTTATTATGTTATAATTAAGTCTATGATTTGATAGAGCAGTCTGACTGAGCGGCGGTAGGCAGCAGCAGGCACGTAAGCGTTCATTCAAACAGCACTTTCCTGCGTTTGCCAGCAGCTCTTTGCAATGCTTGAAGCACAGCGCTGTTTATGACTTCAAGCCTATCAACTCCCGAGATTAGGCTATAGTACTATAGTGCCTATAAGAACATCCAGTAGTCAAAGGTATATGAAATACAAATGGTATAGAGAGAAATAGTCCTATAATAACTACAACCTAAAACTTCTTAACTGGGAATATTGAAGACTCATGTTAAAAGGAACCACCAGCTTTCATATGTTCTCATGTTCTGAGTGTAACGGATGTGAAATGGTTAGCTAGTTAGCGGTGGTGGGCGCTAATAGCCTTTCAATCGGTGACGTTACTTGCTCTGAGACATAGAAGTAGTGGTTCCTCTTGCTCTGCAAGGGCCGCGGCCTTTGTGGAACGATGGGTAACGATGCTTCGTGGGTTGTTGATGTGTGCGAGGGGTCGGGGCGAGGGGACGGACGTAAAGTTAAACTGTTACATGAGCAAGGAACTTAAATGTTAGCTTTTTTACATGGCACATATTGCACTTTTACTTTCTTCTCCAACACTGTGTTTTTGCATTGTTTAAACCAAATTGAACATGTTTCATTATTTATTTGAGACTAAATAGATTTTTATTTATGTATTATATTAAGTAAAAATAAATGTTCATTCAGTATTGTTGTAATTGTCATTATTCCAAATATATATATATATATATATATATATATATATATATATATATATAAAAATCGTCCGATTAATCGTTATCGTTTTTTTTTGGTCCTCCAATAATCAGTAATTAATCATCGGCGTTGAAAAATCATAATCGTCGACCTCTAGTGTAAATTATCAAAAACATCAAAATAAAATCAAAAAGTAATACAAGAAAATTACATAACAATAATGAGACTATATACATGGGGTACCGGTACCGAGTCAATGTGCGGGGGTACAGGTTTGTTGAGGTAATTTGTACATGTAGGTAGGGGTAAAGTGACTATGCATAGATAATAAACAGCGAGTAGCAGCAGTGTACAAAACAAAGTGTGGGGGGGGGGTCAATGTAAATAGTCCGGGTGGCCATTTGATTAATTGTTCAGCAGTCTTATGGCTTGAGGGTAGAAGGTGTTAAGGAGCCTGTTGGTTCCAGACTTGGCGCTCTGGTACCGCTTGCCGTGTGATAGCAGAGAGAACAGTCTATGACTTGGGTGATTGGAGTCTTTGACAATTTTTTGGGCCTTCCTCTGACACCGCCTAGTATATAGGTTCTGGATGTCAGGAAACTTGGCCCCAGTGATGTACTGGGCCGTACGCACTACCTTCTGTAGCGCCTTACGGTCAGATGCCGAGCAGTTGCCATACCAGGCGGTGATGCAACCAGTCAGGATGCTCTCGATGGTACAGCTGTATAACTTTTTGAGGATCTGGGGACCCATGTCAAAGGTTTTCAGTCTCCTGAGGGGGAATAGGTTTTGTTGTATTCTCTTCACAACTGTCTTGGTATGTTTGGACCATTATAGTTTGTTGGTGATGTGGACACCAAGGAACTTGAAACTCTCGAACCGCTCCACTTCAGCCCTGTCGATGTTAATGGGGGCCTGTTGGGCCCTCCTTTTCCTATAGTCCACGATCAGTTCCTTCGTCTTGCTCACATTGAGGGAGAGATTGTTGTCCTGGCACCACACTGCCAGGTCTCTGACCTCCCTAATTGGCTGTCTCATCGTTGTCGGTGATCAGGCCTACCACTGTTGTGTCATCAGCAAACTTAATGATGATGTTGGAGTCGTGCTTGGCCACGCTGTCATGGGTGAGCAGGGAGTACAGGAGGGGACTAAGCACGCACCCCTGAGGGGCCCCAGTGTTAAGGATCAGGGGGGGTTTCAGGCATGATGGTGTTGATGTGAGCCATGACCAGCCTTTCAAAGCACTTCATGGCTTCATACAATGCTTGTCTTTCATAATTTGGTCAGATATACTTGGATGTGTAGTGTCAGTGTTTGTTGTTGAGATGTCATGCCTAAATTTGCTAATCTTGCCAATGGAAAAATCATTAAAGTTGTTAGCAATATCAGTTGGTTATGTGATGAATGAGCCATCTGATTCAATAGATGATGGAGCTGAGATTGCGTTTTTCCCCAAAATGTAATGTAAGGTGCTCCAAAGCTTTTTACTGTAATTCTTTATGTAATTTATCTTTGTTTCATAGTGTAGTTTTTTTCTTTTTATTCAGTTAAGTCACATGATTTCTTCATTTGCAATACGTTTGCCAATCGGTTGTGCAGCCAGACTTATTTGCCATTCCTTTTGCCTCATCCCTCTAAACCATACCATTTTTTAATTCCTCATCAATCTACGGGGATTTAACCGTTTTTACAGTCTTTTTTTTTTTATGGGTGCGTGCTTATTAGTAACTGGAATAAGCAATTTCATAAATGTGTCAAGTGCAGTGTCTTCTCCTCATTACACACCACAGACCAACACATTATTTACATCAACAACATAGGAATCACTACAAAACGTATTGTATGACCTCTTATACAATATATTAGGCCCAACCTTTGGAACTTTGGTTTTCCTAGATATGGCTACTATATTGTGATCACTACATCAAATGGATCTGGGTAATGTTTTCAAGTAAATTTCTGAAGCATTAGTAAAGATGTGATCAAGGGGAGTTTAGGGTTAAGGTTATAAATAGGGTTAAGGTTAGGAGCTAGGGGTTAGTTTTAGGGTTAGGAGCTGGGGTTAGGGTTAAGGTTAGGTTTTTGGGTTAAGGTTAGGGTTAGGGTACATGATTTTGAATGGGACTGGGGTTCCCATGTTGTGTTCTGTAATATCCTGCACATTCTTCACTTTTTTTTGCTGCCCCATAACGAGATGATGGTGTCATGGTGATGTATGGCTTTCCACTTCCTACTTCTTCTAATCAGCTCTGCCATCATGTGTCCCAAAATGGAACCCTATTCCCTACATAGTGCACTACTGTTGTCCCTACATACAGTCTTCAAGAAAAACATCTAAAAGGGTCCTTTGGCTGTCCCCATAGGGATACCCTTTGAAGAACCCTTCCGGTTCCATGTAGAACCCTTTTGGGTTCCTTTCCACACAGGGTTCTACACGGAACCCTAAAAAAAAGGGTTCAACCTGGAAGTGAGTGAGTAGAGGGATTTTACTTTAGCAGGGGCCATGGCAAAGGTAAGAAAACAACACTCCAGCCAAAGACCTCACTCCACCGATTACGTAATGGAGGCTGGCAGGAATGCTGCTGACTCGCTGGTTTTACTGTCAAGACAAATAGTGCCCTCCCAAATGGTTCCCTATATAGTGCACTACTTTTGACCAGCGCCCTAATGCAGGATAAAGTGAATAGGGAGCCGTTTGGCATGCAGCCAAACATTGTTGATCTCTCCATGGGAGTTAAACGCTGCAGAGGGGTCTGGAGGATCTGTTCCTTATTGGCACAGGGGATATCCTCAATATGAATAGAGACTGGCAGTGCCTGGATTTGAGATCAGTTTTTTTATTTTTTTACTGAAAGGTTACAGTTTTTTTTATTATGGATTTAAATAGTTCAGTCATAGGATGGGTTGCAACCAACATGGTTTAAATACATCTAGGATTAGAATCCAATCTAGGTTCTGTAAAATCTAGGTTTATAAATAATCAGAGATGTGTTACACCACTTCATTTTAAATCTAGATCAGTACATCTATGATTAACGGTTATAAACTATGATTGGTAACACATGATTAGTTACACCAATACATTAGGTATTTCGTGAGTTGAAACGAAGTAGCTAGCCTACTTGACAAATGAGGCCACAAAGTTGCTGTTCCTTGGATAAAATAATAACAATGTGACGTTAGAACTACTGAAACTCCAGGGGTAAAGGTTCTCACGGGTTGGCTGATTTTGAAATAAAATCCGTTATTTACCAGTACTAGACAGAAAACAAATTAGTTAGCTAACGTTAGCTACTGTAGTTAGCTAGTTTAAAAAACCAAGCTAGCTAGCATACAATATTATTTATTATTGTGATTACTTAACGTTATTTTGCCATTTATTATTTGTCCGCTAGCCACCTGATCATGGCACGTCAAAGAAGTTCAAATTTGTCCACTAATGGGAAAAAAAACAAATGTCGGAACTGATGGAGGAATTTAGTAACGTACTGAAGGATAAAAAATGATAAAAAGACATGACTGTCAAAAAGAAGGAAGACACCTGGGCCGTGTTATGCGACAAATATAATGGATCGACACGGATTAAAGAGAAAAGGGACCCAAATCGGATGAAAGCGTGCTGGGAAAAAATGTAAAAGCGAAAGCCAAAAAAGATGCGGCAGACGAGAGGCAGAGACTATTTCAGACCGGAGCCAGAGGCGGGCCTCCGTCCAAGGGAATTGATCCTATCACCCAGAAGATATGCGAGATGATTCCCCAGCAGTTTGCCCCTCTCCATAACCCCTGTGATGACGACGGACAATTTGACCCACCAATATTTAGCAAGCATAAATAAACTGGTAAATATCAATGCCTATCATGCACGTTAAAACTAACGTTAATGCTATTTCACTACAACGTTACCGTTATCAGGCCCGTTACAGCATGTTGCATAACATCATCATTCGTATCAAGGCTGGGCATATCATAAGCCCCAAATCAATTGTTGTACAAAATGGGAACGTAAATAGCCTACTAATAATGAGTTAGTTATCATAAAACTCAACAGGATTCAACCGGTTTCTAATTATTCTCTGAGGAACTCATGTTGGTCTCCACAGTAGATATGCTGCCATTTTATCAGTTAAACCACCTCAAGTGGCAGTTTAGAATTCATCTCCAATATAAATTGATATATATTTTTTTAATTCATTGAGCAACAGGCTTACAATTAATCTAGATTTTAAAGTGAAAACTAAATGTCACGTTCTGACCTTAGTTCCTTTTTTATGTCTTTATTTTATTTTGGTCAGAGCGTGAGTTGGGGTGGGCATTCTATGTTGTTTTTCTATGTTTTGTTCTATGGTTATATTTCTATGTGTTTGGCCTAGTATGGTTCTCAATCAGAGGCAGGTGTCAGTCGTTGTCTCTGATTGGGAGCCATATTTAGGTAGCCTGTTTTTCATTGTGTTTTGTGGGTGATTATTTTCTGTGTAGTGGATGTCACCTTACAGAACTGTTGCGTTTCGTTCTCTTTTGTTTAGTGTTCTATGTTTAATAAATATAATGATGAACACTTACCACGCTGCGCTTTGGTCCTCACCTCATTCCAACGACGAGCGTTACACTAAACTTAGATTAGAGGTAGGATTTCATTGAACTAGGATTCATTTAAAACTAGGTTTAAAATTTGGTGCAACAAGATTAATAGATAAACCTTGATTTAATCCAGTTTAAGAGTTAATCCATGTTGGTGCATAGTTTACTGTATTAATTTGAGATGATTTTGGAGCGAGAAGACAGAGAGAGAGAGAGTATCAACAGACAGGAAGGACTGACTAACCATGTAAGTATGGTAAATATGCCCACTAACTTCCTCTCTTCCTACGACACCAGGTTATTTACGAATCACCAGGACAAAAAAACATTATGGTTTCCAAAATCATACACAGTTTTTATTACACCACAATTCATGAAAAGGAATTGATCCCACATATGACCATACATGATGAGACAGGGCAATGTGCTGCTGAGAAACTGGCATGACCCAGTTTGAGCAAGCTGAGTGGAATACCGGCTGGCAGAATTGTACACAGACGGGACGGGCGGCGTAACATACATACAGAGTCTGCTATAACCTCCCTCCCCACTACTGCAACCATAATTCACAGCAAAACATTGTTTTTCTGTCAAGAAGAATAGTACACACAAAACAGCTGTTAGATTACTCAATGTATCATACTACCTGGTGCTATAACACACTGTTAGATTACTCAATGTATCGTAAGACCTGAACAGCTATAACACACCATTAGATTTCTCAATGTATCGTAATACCTGGTGCTATAACACACCTCCCATACCATCCTGTTCCTCTGTAATCTCCATGATTGCATGGTTCCTGGCTAGCTCCCAGTACAGTAAACGAGGTCTAGATGTTGTCTTTTGGTTTCGCTCTGACACATACGGTGCCTTCAGAATGTTTTCATACCCCTTCACTTTTTCCACATTTAGTTGTGTTACAGTCTGAATTTAAAATGGATTAAATTGAGATTTATTTTTTTATCACTGGCCTACACACAATTACCCCCATAATTTCATTAGTGGAATCCTGTTTTTAGAAATGTTTACAAATTAATAAAAAATGAAACGTTTAAATGTTTTGAGTCAATAAGTATTCAACCTCTTTGTTATGGCAAGCCTACATTTTTGAATGACTACCTCAACTCTGTACCACACACATATAATTATATGTAAGGTCCTTCAGTCGAGCAGTGAATTTCAAACACAGATTCAACCACAAAGACCAGGGATGTTTTCCAATGCCTCACAAAGAAGGGCACCTATTGGTAGATGGGTAAAAATTGTAAAAAGCAGACATTGAATATCCCTTTGAGCATGGTGAAGTTATTAATTACACTGTTGATGGTGTATCAATACACCCAGTCTCTACAAAGATACAGGTGTCCTTCCTAACTCAGTTGCCGGAGAGGAAGGAAACCGCTCAGGGATTTCACCATGAGGCCAATGGTGACTTTAACACAATTACAGAGTTGAATGGCTGTGATAGCAGAAAACTGAGGATGGATCAACAACATTGTAGTTACTCCACAGTACTAACCTAATTGACGGAGTGAAAAGAAGAAAGCCTGTACAGAATTTAAAAAAAATCCAAAACATGCATCCTGTTTGTTAAAAAGGCATTAGGTAATCCTGCCAAACCAGGTGGCGAATCGCATCTCTGCATGTCTGGCAGACATATCAGTGTGGATGACGGATCACCACCTCAAGCTGAACCTCGGCAAGACGGAGCTGCTCTTCCTCCCGGGGAAGGACTGCCCGTTCCATGATCTCGCCATCACGGTTGACAACTCCATTGTGTCCTCTTCCCAGAGTGCTAAGAACCTTGGCGTGATCCTGGACAACACCCTGTCGTTCTCAACTAACATCAAGGCGGTGACCCGTTCCTGTAGGTTCATGCTCTACAACATTTGCAGAGTACGACCCTGCCTCACACAGGAAGCGGCGCAGGTCCTAATCCAGGCACTTGTCATCTCCCGTCTGGATTACTGCAACTCGCTGTTGGCTGGGCTCCCTGCCTGTGCCATTAAACCCCTACAACTCATCCAGAACGCCGCAGCCCGTCTGGTGTTCAACCTTCCCAAGTTCTCTCACGTCACCCCGCTCCTCCGCTCTCTCCACTGGCTTCCAGTTGAAGCTCGCATCCGCTACAAGACCATGGTGCTTGCCTACGGAGCTGTGAGGGGAACGGCACCTCCGTACCTTCAGGCTCTGATCAGGCCCTACACCCAAACAAGGGCACTGCGTTCATCCACCTCTGGCCTGCTCGCCTCCCTACCTCTGAGGAAGTACAGTTCCCGCTCAGCCCAGTCAAAACTGTTCGCTGCTCTGGCACCCCAATGGTGGAACAAACTCCCTCACGACGCCAGGTCAGCGGAGTCAATCACCACCTTCCGGAGACACCTGAAACCCCACCTCTTTAAGGAATACCTAGGATAGGATAAAGTAATCCTTCTAACCCCCCCCCCCCCCCCCCCCTTAAAAGAGTTAGATGCACTATTGTAAAGTGGTTGTTCCACTGGATATCATAAGGTGAATGCACCAATTTGTAAGTCGGCTGGATAAGAGCATCTGCTAAATGACTTAAATGTAAATGTAAATGCCAAAAAATGTGGCAAAGCAAATCACTTTTTGTCCTGAATGCAAAGCATTATGTTTGGGGCAAATCAAATATAACACATTACTGAGTACCACTCTCCATGTTTTCAAGCATAGTGGTGACTGCATCATGTTATGGGTATGCTTGTAATCATTAAGGATTGATGAGTTTTTCAGGTAAAAAAAAATAACCAGAATGGAGCTAAGCACAGGAACAATCCTAGAGGAAAACCTGGTTCAGTTTGCTTTCCAACAGACACTGGGAGATAAATTCACCTTACAGCAGGACAATAACCTAAAACACAAGGCCAAATATACACTGGAGTTGCTTACCAAGAAGACAGTGAATGTTCCGGAGTGGCTGAGTTACAGTTTTAACTTAAATAATCTTGAAAATATATGGCAAGACTTGAAAATGGCTGTCTAGCAATGATCAACAACCAACTTGACAGAGCTTGAAGAATTTTGAAAAGAATAGTGTGCAAATATTTTACAATCTAGGTGTGCAACGCTCTTAAGAGACTTGCCCAGAAAGACTCACAGCTGTAATCACTGCCAAAGGTGATTCTAACATGTATTGACTCAGGAGTGTGAATACTTATTTAAATGAGATTTCTGTATTTCATTTTCAATACATTTTTCTAAAATTTCCCCAAACATGCTTTCACTTTGTCATTATGGGGTATTGTGTGTAGATGGGTAAGATGGGGGGGGGGGGGGGGATGGGTCAATTGAATCCCTTTTGAATTCAGGCTGTAACACAACAAAATGTGGAATAAGTCCAGGGGTGTGAATACTTTCTGAAGGTCCTGTAATAGACAGCATTCACAATGGCCGCCTTTATCAATGGGAGGTCAATAGTAAGATGACTGACAATACAGTGTTTCCCCTACCTAGCATTACATAGGAGTGGCCCTTCATCCTGGCTCTGTTACGCCCACAGCTACACTAAAAAGATTTGCCGGGAATTAAATTTCAATTTTGGTTTCCTCAGGACATTATGACCCTCACCCCTCGAAAACAACACAATATTTTCTCTTAACAGAGAAAAGTGCTTCACATTTATCCACTGTAATAAATAAATAAATAATAATACGGTAAATTCTACGGTAATTACACAGTAATAACCCAACAATAACTTATTTGGGGATTTATTAACTCAGTTGTAATTTATCAGGAAGTAAACCAGCAGAATATTTGGGTCAGTATGTTCAGAATTTTGTCCAGTCTCCATCTGAGACAACAGTTACCAACCATATAAATCATGTTGGTGTGTGTGTGTGTGTGTGTGGTATCCTATTCGGTTAGTCTGTACTGTTGCTCTGTTTGTTCGGGTCAAACAGACTTATTGAATAACTAACTTTTCAAGAGAGATTATTTTACCCATGATTCCCTGTAATCCTGTGAGGTGTTTTATGAAAGTCAGATAAACACTTTAAGTAATGGTTCAAAACAAGGAAGAATCTGCTGTAATTTCCTGGAAATAAAAAGGGGAAATAAAACAACAAGATAGAAAGGGGAATCTTCTGTACTAATATGAGGTCAGATGTTTGAGGCGATACTCTGTGTTCTAATTTGTCCTGTGAGGATGATTGGACAGTATACTTCCTCCCTCTTCTCAGAAAACAGAGGAGCATGAGGCTGTAAACTGAAGATGTGTGTTTTCTCTTCTCTCGCTCTCTCCCCCCTCTCTTTATCTCTGCCCTCTCTCTCTACCCCCCCCCCCCCCCCACCCTTTAACTCCATCCCCTCTCTCTCTCTACTGTTTCTCCCTGGAGCCCTCAGTGGAAGGACCCCCCCCTCGACTCACGCTCTGCTTCCTCCACTCCCTCATCCCTCCATCTCTCATCCCTCCATCTCTCATCCCTCCCTCCATCCCATTTAAAGGCGGAAAATAAACTGGACCGTCAAACGTAGGGGAGACATTAGCAGACGAACAACATCTTCCCAACCAAAAGCTTTCCGCCATTTCCGTTACTGTGTAGAGAGAGAGAGAGAGACAGAGAGAGAGAGATTGTGTGTGTTTGATTTGTTTTGATGGGCGGATGATCTGATTGGAGATAACAGTGCCCTAATGATGCACTGAGGGTTTGCAGACAGAAACACAGGATGCGTTCCAAATATCACCCTAATCCCTTTAGAAATTACTTTTGACAAGAGCCCAATGGACCCTGCACTATATAGAGAACAGGGTGCTGTTTAGGATGCTGTAAGACATTCAGGGATGGGCAGATCAGATGGCTAAGGGAAGGCTACCAGTAAGTGGAGTGAAACAACAGGGTTATGGATCACGTGACATTGACAATTTGATTTAATGTTGAAAATATCAAACAGAAGTATAAACAGTAAACAAATATAGGAAAATGTGTTTTCTCTGAAGCCATTGCGTACCTGTGACTAGCCGGAGTTACTAGCCCCCAGGTAGGCTACTTTATTTAAATCCTAAAGAACTGGAAAAACAATTTGTTCGGGTCCAAAGTGTTTGTGTACATTTATAGTATTGTGTTGTTGAGCCAAAGCAGTGACTCTTCCAGTGAGGAGATGATAGGCCCAGAAATGTGACCATGTGGTGAGAGAGTAAAGCCCAAAATCAAACAAAGTGTTATTTTTTTTAACGCGTCTACACGCTGGAATTAGAATGCACGGCAGTGAATGAGAAAAAACAGAGTCACCGTGAACGCCTTCATGCGCTTCAAATTAGAAAGCAAGTCTTATTTTTCACTTGCGTTTGCGCGAATTTAGTGTTGATACGTTTAGCTACCAGTGCCAATAATACATATTTAAAAACAATAACGTTATGCCTAGCTTTGTTATTTCGAGCACAGGCATATAGCCTAGAGAGGCTACGGCTGGGAAACTCCAGGAACTCTGTACTGTTGTGTTGAAGGAACGAGACGAGCTAAATTCTTTATAAACTGCTAGGTTGTATTAGCTACAACTCTTCTCGCGTTCATGAGCCAACATAACAGCAGGTAGGTATGGTGGCTCCCGTAGGACATATAAGGTGAGTCAAAAGAAACACAACAATAATTCACAAATAGTGAACATAACAAATACAACAGTTTTATTTTGGATACTTATTAAGTTGTCATACGCTACGCAGTGTATGTGAATTGACACTCTATAATCTTGCATGCAAATGTCTCTTTGCGGTTTCGGATTTAGGCTACACTTATTCAGATTCTAGAGTAACATGCTGACCAGACCGGATACGTCGCATGCGCGAGCGTCTGCAAAATAAATTTAGAAATCCATGTTATTCAATTATTGCACCCACACTGCTCGCACGCGCATCAACGCTAGTCAGAACTTATGGTTCATAAAGACCTGGTAGCATTATGACCGAGGTCTGTGATTGGTGGGAGTTTATATCCTGGTAGCATTATGACAGAGGTCTGTGATTGGGGAGTTTATATCCTGGTAGCATTATAACAGAGGTCTGTGATTGGGGTGTTTATATCCTGGTAGCATTATGACAGAGGTCTGTGATTGGGGGAGTTTATATCCTGGTAGCATTATGACAGAGGTCTGTGATTGGGGAGTTTATATCCTGGTAGCATTATAACAGAGGTCTGAGATTGGGGGAGTTTATATCCTGGTAGCATTATAACAGAGGTCTGAGATTGGGGGAGTTTATATCCTGGTAGCATTATAACAGAGGTCTGAGATTGGGGGAGTTTATATCCTGGTAGCATTATAACAGAGGTCTGTGATTGGGGGAGTTTATATCCTGGTAGCATTATAACAGAGGTCTGTGATTGGGGGAGTTTATATCCTGGTAGCATTACGACAGAGGTCTGTGATTGGTGGAGTTTATATCCTGAGTTTATATCCTGGTAGCATTATAACAGAGGTCTGAGATTGGGGGAGTTTATATCCTGGTAGCATTATAACAGAGGTCTGAGATTGGGGGAGTTTATATTCTGGTAGCATTATAACAGAGGTCTGAGATTGGGGGAGTTTATATCCTGGTAGCATTATGACAGAGGTCTGTGATTGGGGGAGTTTATATCCTGGTAGCATTATAACAGAGGTCTGAGATTGGGGTGTTTATATCCTGGTAGCATTATGACAGAGGTCTGTGATTGGGGGAGTTTATATCCTGAGTTTATATCCTGGTAGCATTATAACAGAGGTCTGATATTGGGGGAGTTTATATCCTGAGTTTATATCCTGGTAGCATTATAACAGAGGTCTGTGATTGGGGGAGTTTATATCCTGGTAGCATTATAACAGAGGTCTGTGATTGGGGAGTTTATATCCTGGTAGCATTATAACAGAGGTCTGAGATTGGGGGAGTTTATATCCTGGTAGCATTATAACAGAGGTCTGAGATTGGGGGAGTTTATATCCTGGTAGCATTATAACAGAGGTCTGAGATTGGGGGAGTTTATATCCTGGTAGCATTATAACAGAGGTCTGAGATTGGGGGTGTTTATATCCTGGTAGCATTATAACAGAGGTCTGAGATTGGGGGAGTTTATATCCTGGTAGCATTATAACAGAAGTCTGAGATTGGGGGAGTTTATATCCTGGTAGCATTATAACAGAGGTCTGAGATTGGGGGAGTTTATATCCTGGTAGCATTATAACAGAGGTCTGTGATTGGGGGAGTTTATATCCTGGTAGCATTATAACAGAGGTCTGAGATTGGGGGAGTTTATATCCTGGTAGCATTATAACAGAGGTCTGTGATTGGGGGAGTTTATATCCTGGTAGCATTATAACAGAGGTCTGAGATTGGGGGAGTTTATATCCTGGTAGCATTATAACAGAGGTCTGTGATTGGGGGAGTTTATATCCTGGTAGCATTATAACAGAGGTCTGTGATTGGGGGAGTTTATATCCTGGTAGCATTATAACAGAGGTCTGAGATTGGGGGAGTTTATATCCTGGTAGCATTATAACAGAGGTCTGTGATTGGGGGAGTTTATATCCTGGTAGCATTATAACAGAGGTCTGAGATTGGGGGAGTTTATATCCTGGTAGCATTATAACAGAGGTCTGAGATTGGGGGAGTTTATATCCTGGTAGCATTATAACAGAGGTCTGTGATTGGGGGAGTTTATATCCTGGTAGCATTATAACAGAGGTCTGTGATTGGGGGAGTTTATATCCTGGTAGCATTATAACAGAGGTCTGTGATTGGGGGAGTTTATATCCTGGTAGCATTATAACAGAGGTCTGTGATTGGGGGAGTTTATATCCTGGTAGCATTACGACAGAGGTCTGAGATTGGTGGAGTTTATATCCTGAGTTTATATCCTGGTAGCATTATAACAGAGGTCTGTGATTGGGGGAGTTTATATCCTGGTAGCATTATAACAGAGGTCTGTGATTGGGGGAGTTTATATCCTTCTCTATATAGTACACTACTTTAGACCAGGACCCTATTCTCTATATAGTGTACTACTATAGACCAGAGCCCTATTCCTTATCAAATCAAATCAAATTTTATTTGTGCACTACTTTAGACCACACTATTCCCTATATAGTGCACTACTTTAGACCAGAGCCATATTCCCTATATAGTACACTACTTTAGACCAGGGCCCTATTCTCTATATAGTGTACTACTATAGACCAGAGCCCTATTCCTTATATAGTGCACTACTATAGACCAGAGCCCTATTCCCTATATAGTGCACTACTTTTGACCAGAGCCCTATTCTCTATATAGTGTACTACTTTAGACCAGAGCCCTATTCCCTATATAGTGCACTACTTTAGACCAGAGCCCTATTCTCTATATAGTGCACTACTTTTGACCAGAGCCCTATTCTCTATATAGTGCACTACTGTTGACCAGGGCCCAATGGTTAATGGGTGCCATTTTCCCACTGATTGCTGAACAACATTCTGTATCCTGTGAAGCGTGGCCTTGTATTCTCCTCTGTTATCTGCATCCCAAATGGCACCCCGTTCCCTAAATAGTGCACAGCTTTTGATCAGAGCCCTCCATTGTGTAAGGAATAGGTGACCATTTAAGACGTTACCTGTGAGCGAGCGTTAGTTTGTAATATTGTAGCTAATCTCTTTTCTTTCCGCAGGGCGAGGGGGCCGCTCGTTCCCCGTGGTATAGTGAAGGATGAATGCCACTCTGTTCCAGCCTAACTGAGAACGAGGGAGCAACAGAGGAAGAGGAGGAAGAGGTGGAAAGAGGAGAGGAATAAGTAAAGAAGAAGATATTGAGATCTGTACTCTTGACAGGGATCACCTCCTCTTCACCTCTGGACAAAAATTTCTCTCTGTTTGTCTCTCTCTCTCTCTCTTTTCCTCCATCACCGACATTGTTCACTGCAGCGGCTCTACCTCTCCTAGACTTTGAGCCGTGAAGGGGCTCTAACACACAAGCACGCACACACACACACACACACACACACACACACACACACACACACACACACACACACACACACACACACACACACACACACACACACACACACACACACACACACACACACACACACACACACACACACACACACACACGTTTTGTCTGTGTCCTGTTGATCTGCTGATGCTGGTTAGCCTGCCTGCCTGCCTGCTCGCTCCTTCCCAATCTCCAGATCATGAAGAGGCCCAAGCAGCAGACTCATCCCCTCAGCTTCCTTTCCTTCTTCAGCCGGAAGCCTAAATCCGACCCCAGGCTTGAGAGGCCTGCTGGGGCCCACAACAAGGAGGAGGTCTCCATCACTCTCACACCCAGCGAACATGCAGACCAGGTGAGAAAGACAGCGTCCTATTCCCTTTATAGTGCACTACTTTTGACCAGAGTCCTATGGGGAAAAGGCACCCTATTCCCTTTATAGTGCACTACTTTTGACCAGAGTCCTATGGGGGAAAGGCACCCTATTCCCTTTATAGTGCACTACTTTTGACCAGAGTCATATGGGGAAAAGGCACCCTATTCCCTTTATAGTGCACTACTTTTGACCAGAGTCCTATGGGGAAAAGGCACCCTATTCCCTAAGTAACACACTTGTTTTTTTACCAATACCCTGTAAAAGGAATAGGATGCTATTTGGGATACATCCAGGGTCTCTCCTATTATAGTGGTTCCGGTCAAAAGCAGTGTACTACAGTACTTAGAGAGTAAGATGCTGTGTCAGACATAGACAGCCTCTGTGTGTTTGTTTTCTCGTCCCCCTCCCTGCGGCCCTGCAGAGTGTTTGTTCAATTAGCCAGTTGTCAAAGTGTCTCCTGCATTCTGTGCAGGTTAGTGTTTCTCGTCATGAAGCTTGTTTTGGAGGCATCTGTGCAGAGTGGTCACTAGCTAGCGCAGCTACAAAGTCACAAAATCCTATTTTTAAACCTAACCTTAACCCTAACCTTAACCGCACTGCTATCCCTAACCTTAAATGAAGACCGAAAAGCGAAAATTTCATTCATTTTTACAATACAGCCAATTTTTACTTTGTAGCTGGCCATCTAGAGGAAATCGCTCATCCCAATAAACATCAACCTGTGCATTCTGTTGCCAAGAAACAGAGTAGCTCACATCAGAGCTCTACCCGCCATCTACACACAATGCGCACACACGCAGACACACACTCTCCTCTCTTTCCCCCTTTCTCTCTTTACCTCTCGCTCTCGCTCTCTGTCTCTCTCTTGATGAACAGTCCCTCACCGTATGGAAAACTAATCTATTATAATATATTTACATATATGAGGAGGAATTAAAAATATATTTACATATATGTCGAGAATATATTTATGAAAGTTATAACTTGAGCATCTCATAGATTTTTTTGTTTATGTTAATGAAATATTTTTTTTTGCCACACGTATCGTGCTGCGTTGTAATGTTGAGTCTATTGACCTGTGGGTATCTTGGCATTAGGTTTTCAAAGAGGGGTTTGTATGCAAAAGTTTAACATGTATTATGCAGCTATTAAGGTTGACTGGTACATATGAAACAGAGTAAGAAGAACTATATTTATTTTAAAAAAGACACATGAACCTAGAACATATTTCTACCGAGCTGTCAATCACAATTTGAAATGTTCCCGAGTCCTGCCCCCAGCCCCGCCTCCAACTGACAGAGCAGCTGTTGCAGTTTTAAAATGTTCTTCAGGTGAAGGGGAAGAGCAGCTGTCAGCTCCAACAAAAATCTTTCTCGTGGTTAATTGCATTTTATATCGATTATATAAATCATGTTTTTTCACCTGGCGGGTGACCGAGAAAGAAGATATTTTCTTCAACTGCCTGCAAGCAAGAGTTTTTACAGAGTTAGCTAATATCCTTTAACTTGCCACCACAACATGCATTGAGACTGGCCTCGGTAAGAATTGTTTTGGATATTAAAGCTCTGGGTAATTTTTTGTGTTTTGATATCATTTATACTGAACAAAAAATATAAACGCAACAATTTAAAATATTTTACTGAGTTACAATTCATATAAGGAAATCAGTCAATTGAAATACATTAATTAGGTCCTAATCTATGGATTTCACATGACAGGGCAAGGGGGCAGCCATGGGTGGGCCTGAGAGGACATATTTCGTTTTTAAGATGGGACCTTCCAGTGACTTCCGGAGGTCACAAAGGGAAACGATACATTTGAGTCTTAATCGTTTGTGTTGTGTGCCTTTTTTCTTGTGCACATATATCACCATATATTATGAACTATGAAGTACTCATATATATTTAAGCAATAAGGCCCGAGAGGGTGTGGTAAATGGCCAATATACCACGGCTAAGAGCTGCTCTTTGCACGACGCAATGCGGAGTGCCTGGACACAGCCCTTAGCCGTGGTATATTGGCCATATATCACAAACCCCTGAGGTACAGACTGAAAAGCTTCCTGCCATCCGGGACCTATATACTAGGCAGTGTCAGTGGAAGGCCCCAAAAATTGTCAAAGACTCCACTCCAGTCACCTAAGTCACAGACTGTTTTTTCTGCTACCGCACGGCAAGCAGTACCGGAGCGCCAAGTCTAGGTCCAAAATGCTCCTTAACAGCTTCTACCCCCAAGCCATAAGACTGCTGAACAATTAATCAAATGGCCCCCCGGACTATTTACAATGACACCCCCCTCTCCTTTGTTTTTACACTGCTGCTACTCGCTGTTTGTTGTCTATGCATAGTCACTTTACCCCTACCTACCTACATGTACAAATTACCTCGGCTAACCTGTACCCCACACATACAATTATCTGTAAGGCCTTAGTCTAGTAGTACATTTCAAGCACAGATTCAACCACAAGGTTTTTCAGTGCTTCGCAAAGTAGGGCACCTATTGGTAGATGGGTAAAAATAAATAAAAAAGCAGACATTGAATATCCCTTTGAGCATGGTGAAGTTATTAATTACACTGTTGATGGTGTATCAATACACCCAGTCACTACAAAGATACAGGTGTCCTTCCTAACTCAGTTGCCAGAGAGGAAGGAATCTGCTCAAGGATTTCACCCTGATGTCAATGGTGATTTTAAAACAGTTACAGAGTTTAATGGCTGTGATAGGAGAACACTGAGGATGGATCAACAACATTGTAATTACTCCACAATACTAACCTAAATGACTTAAATGCAACCTAAATGTTTCTTTCTCCAAACATGCATCCTGCTTGCAATAAGGCACTAAAGTAAAACTGCCAAAAACGCAAAGTGTTATTTTTGGGGCAAATCCAATACAACACATCACTGATTACCACTCTTCATATTTTCAAGTACGGTGGTGGCTGCATCATGTTATTGTTATGCTTGTCATCGGCAACGACTAAGGAGTTTTTTAGGATAAAAACAAATGGAATGGAGCTAAGCACAGGCATAAACTAAGCACAGGCATAAACTTTATGACAGGGAAGTCAGACTGAGACTAGGGTCTCTTTTACAGATGAGCATGAATACAGTGGATTTGGAAAGTATTCAGTATTCAAGTACTTTTTCCACGTTTTGTTATGTTACAGCCTTTTTCTAAAATTTATGAAATCGTTCCCCCCCTCATCAATCTACACACACAACCCCATAATGACAAAGCAAAAACAGGTTTATAGAAATTTTTCAAATATTACATGTACATGTCTGAGGTCATGAGTGCTCTGGAGCAGGTTTTCATCAATGAACTCTCTGTACTTTGCTCCATTCATCTTGCCCTCATCTTGCCCTCAATCCTGACTAGTCTCCCAGTCCCTGCCGCTGAAAAACATTCCCACAGTATGATGCTGCCACCACCATGCTTCACCGTAGGGATGGTGCCAGGTTTCCTACAGATGTGACGCTGGGCATTCAGGCCAAAGAGTTTCATCAGACCAGAGAATCTTGATTCTCATGTTCTGAGAGTTCTTTAGGTGGCTTTGGCAAACTTCAAGATGGCTGTCATGTGCCTTTTACTGAGAAGTGGCTTCCGTCTGGCCACTCTATCATAAAGGCCTGATTGGTGGAGTGCTGCAGAGATGGTTGTCCTTCTGGAAGGTTCTCCCATTTCCACAGAGGAACTCTGGAGCTTTGTCAGAGTGACCATTGGGTTCTTGGTCACCTTCCTGACTTAGGTCCTTCTCCCCTGATTGCTTAGTTTGGCTGGGCGGCCAGCTCTAGGAAGAGTCTTGGTGGTTCCAAACTTCTTCCATTAAAGAAGGATGGAGGTCACTGTGTTCTTGGCGATCTTCAATGCTGCAGAAATGTTTTGGTACCCTTCCCCGACACAATCCTGTCTCAGAGCTCTACGGACATTTCCTTCGACCTCATGGCTTGTTTTTTTTTCTCTGACATGCACTGTCAACTGTGGGACCTTATATAGACAGGTGTGTGCCTTTTCAAATCATGTCCAGTCTATTGAATTTACCACAGGTGGACTCCAATCAAGTTCCAGAAACATCTCAAGGATGATCAATGGAAACAGGATGGACCTGAGCTCAATTTCGAGTCTTATAGCAAAGGGTCTGAAAACTTTAAAAATAAACTTATTTACATATTTTGTTTATAAGAAGAAGCAACTTTACCCAACTCTGTGGAGACCAAGCCTGAGACCAGGGCCCGGATTCACAAAACCTACTTAAGAAGAAATGTATTCTTAACTGCCATTTTTTCCCCCTTAACTATAGACTTATGAGGAAAGTTAAGCAAAGTTGCTATTCCTCAATAAAGTTATTGGAAATGTTTTTTGCGCTATTCACTTTTTTTTGTTTTTGTCATATCAATCCCGTTACCGGGATTGCAGCCATAAGAAGTTTTAATTAAGCAAAAAGTTAAGAAGACATTAGATGATTAAAAATGAAGTTCTTGGATTTGTTCTTAGTTCCAATATAGCTAAACCCTCGTCTTAAACTCTGGGCAGTGAGAGAATACGCTCATGAAAGCATTTGAACACGTTTAATTCACTCAAACTTCATATGGAAGTTTCAGTATAGATTATTTTAAACCCAAGAACACGTTTTAGAACAGGTATCTCAGTATGAAATATGCTAACATGATTGCCATTGCTAGCTAGATAGCTAGCTAAATCGGTTGCCTAGTAACACACATCTTAAGAAGATTCGCAAGAAGATATTTAAGAAGTTCGTAAGAAAATCATTAAATCTTAAAATATTGTTGAGGAATTGCACTTTTTTACATTTATTTTTTTATAAGTTTCTTAAGTTTTTGCATAAGAAGTGTTTTGTGAATCTGGGCCCAGTCTAAATTGAATTAATGATGATAGATACATAGGAAGTTTTTGCATGAGTGCTTTGTCGATAAACACAAAAGAATACTGCTCTCTCCTTACATACAAAGAGGCCCAACCCACTTTTTAATACAAAACACAATGGTGTGTTCTAGAACCATCAGCAGTAGTATCTCCATAATCTAAAATAGACATAAAAGTGGCCTGGACAATTTCCTTCCTATTAACAAAAGTCAGATATGCTTTGTATCTGTAAAAACAAAACAAAAAACGTGCATTTTGTTATTATGCATTTGGCAGTAACTTTAGATCCAATAGTGACCTCCTGATGTAAGGGGTGTGTAACCGGTGGCAGGGAAGTCAGACGCAGGAGAGCAGAACTTGGTAATAGCCGGAGCAGTTTAATAGCAAAACCAACGGCCTAAAAAAGAACAAGATATGGGTACAATAACCCGTCACGCACCAATCAACACGTGCACAAGCACTTATAATAAACAATCCCACACAAAGACATGGGGGGAACAGAGGGTTAAATACACAAGTGATTGAGGGGATTGAAACCAGGTGTGAGGAAAGACAAGACAAAACACATGGAAAATGAAAATTGGATCGATGATGGCTAGAAGACCGGCGACGCCGAGCGCCGCCCGAACAAGGAGATGACCCGACTTCGGCGGAAGTCGTGACACCTGCAGTGGTTGAAAATCAGACTTCAAGTGTGAAAAGGCTTGACCGACAGATGAAGCGACGGAATACAACACGATCATCTACCAGCAATGAGGGGCCACTTACATACTTAACCAAAGACGGGTCGAAATTGTCCAAATGTAATGACGTCTTGGCGTCGATAGGTAATAACGCAGCAGGAACTTCTGTTCCTGTCAAAAAGAGAAGAGAAAAATAAATCACGTGAGGTTGACTGAATATTCATCTGGATGCTGTATGTGGGAAGAACAGTCAACTCACTGGCCAAAACCAGTATAACCACCATGTCTTACAATTAGGAAACCAGCTGAGGATAAAATGCTGATTTTAAAATGTATCACAAATGTTACGTTTTTTCAGTAAATACGCAGGAGTCTAAAACGACTTGCTTAGACAGTGAAGTAGAGGAATTACCCTGCTTCAGTGAATCAACAGTTTTCCATAATGTAGAGGGATCAGTAACAGTCTGTCATAGCAGTAAGGAAGTAGTTTGATTTGGCCTGTTTAACCAAGGCAGTGCACCTATTTCTCGATTGCCTAAATAGCTGCCAATTAGCTAACGAGCCAGTTTGTTTAGTCTCGGCCCAGGCATGAATTCTTATCAAGAGGAGGTCTGAGAGTACAGGAGAGTACCATCGATTAGTTCGGTTTTTGACTCTGAGTTGCTTGAAAGGGACATGTTTATCAGTCAGAGAGGTAAAAAGTGATGAGAAGAATATAAGTGCCAAAACAGGGTCTGGTATGCTGCTAGTAGAAAAAAAGTATCTTCACAATTATACAAGGGTCAGAGTTTTTAAATTAAGTATCTATAATTCAAGCTATAGGGCATTGGGTGCTGATATCATTTGCAAAAACACCACTAGCCAAATACTAATGGGGACTGTTAGTCAGGATAAGGTCAATCAATGAGGAGTTTGCTAGTTTTTTTTTTACAGTCATCTGAGTGGGTTTCGTTATCAGCTGAGTCAAATTGAACACAAGACAGATATTCTTTAATCTGATCTGAGGCATGTGTAAACCAGTCTAGATTTAGATATCCAAGCATAACCAGTTCAGATACCAGAAATCGTTTTAAATAATCAGAAATCATGTCAACAGCCTTCGCCCGAGCGGCTGTGGGGGAGGCGGAAGACCACAGCAATAAATATATGCATATTTTAGTTTATGGACACTTTTTTTTATAACCAACAGCTCCCACATTTTGGGAACAGAGATGCTAAGACAGAATGAGAGAAGATCTTACATAAATAGCCTCTCCCCCTTTTTAAAAAAACATCTGAAAATGTTTTAGTCCACAATGGCAACGTCCTTATCCATAATCCAATTATTCAGCCAGGTCTCTGAGGTAAACTAGAACGTCTGGACTAATGTCAAGCACCCAGACATCCAGAAAGTCCAGTTTAGACATCAAGCTTCGCATATTACTATGTAACAGTAGAATCCCTCTGAGAGATTTGAAAACAGCAGGAGTATCCATGGTGACACAAGACTCAATAGAACTGGATAAACTAGCCACGATAAACTTCCTGATTGGATTCAAAGTCACAGAGCTAATTCAGGTAAATGTGCATAAGATTACTATTGACAACACCCCTATGCTGACAAGCACATGTAGCAAAACAATATCTTGATATACTGTCTGGCCACTGACAAGTTAAACTTTATATGAAAATCCATACTCTCGTTTAGAAGGCTAACATCACATTACATCTTTTCACAAATAGTTTCATATTTACTCATTCATTTTATCCAACATCTAGATGTAAATCTGATAATTTGAAAAGTTACACGAACAGAGATTAATGTGGGTCTCCTGTCCTTCGTGAGATCACCAAATGAAACAACTTCGTCATGATCGTCCCTTAAGTGTCCACGGACCACTCCCACATTCTCAAAAATAGAAATATTGTTTAATTATTCAAACCAAGGGTCTCTCTGTGTAACACAGTTTACATTCCAATCTCGAACACTACAGAGCATAGAGGCAGCGTATTTTAAGACCTTCATAAAACAGCAGACTTCCCACTCTCCCCCTCCACGAGAGAGTTAGCGCGCTGTAGAGTGGACCCAGTGTAACCTGATCCTTCACAGGAGAGTTATGACAATCAAGATATACAGTGGGGAGAACAAGTATTTGATACACTGCCGATTTTGCAGGTTTTCCTACTTACAAAGCATGTAGAGGTCTGTAATTTTTTATCATAGGTACACTTCAACTGTGAGAGACGGAATCTAAAACAAAAATCCAGAAAATCACATTGTATGATTTTTAAGTAATTAATTTGCATTTTATTGCATGACATAAGTATTTGATACATCAGAAAAGCAGAACTTAATAATTGGTACAGAAACCTTTGTTTGCAATTACAGAGATCATACGTTTCCTGTAGTTCTTGACCAGGTTTGCACACACTGCAGCAGGGATTTTGGCCCACTCCTCCATACAGACCTTCTCCAGATCCTTCAGGTTTCATGGCTGTCGCTGGGAAATACGGACTTTCAGCTCCCTCCAAAGATTTTCTATTGGGTTCAGGTCTGGAGACTGGCTAGGCCACTCCAGGACCTTGGGATGCTTCTTACGGAGCCACTCCTTAGTTGCCCTGGCTGTGTGTTTCGGGTCGGTGTCATGCTGGAAGACCCAGCCACGACCCATCTTCAATGCTCTTACTGAGGGAAGGAGGTTGTTGGCCAAGATCTCGCGATACATGGCCCCATCCATCCTCCCCTCAATACGGTGCAGTCGTCCTGTCCCCTTTGCAGAAAAGCATCCCCAAAGAATGATGTTTCCACCTCCACGCTTCACGGTTGGGATGGTGTTCTTGGGGTTGTACTCATCCTTCGTCTTCCTCCTAACACGGCGAGTGGAGTTTAGACCAAAAAGCTCTATTTCTGTCTCATCAGACCACATGACCTTCTCCTATTCCTCCTCTGGATCATCCAGATGGTCATTGGCAAACTTCAGACGGGCCTGGACATGCGCTGGCTTGAGCAGGGGGACCTTGCGTGCGCTGCAGGATTTTAATCCATGACGGCGTAGTGTGTTACTAATGGTTTTCTTTGAGACTGTGGTCCCAGCTCTCTTCAGGTCATTGACCTGGTCCTGCCGTGTAGTTCTGGGCTGATCCCTCACCTTCCTCATGATCATTGATGCCCACGAGGTGAGATCTTGCATGGAGCCCCAGACCGAGGGTGATTGACCGTCATCTTGAACTTCTTCTATTTTCTAATAATTGCGCCAACAGTTGTTGCCTTCTCACCAAGCTGCTTGCCTATTGTCCTGTAGCCCATCCCAGCCTTGTGCAGGTCTACAATTTTATCCCTGATGTCCTTACACAGCTCTCTGGTCTTGGCCATTGTGGAGAGGTTGGAGTCTGTTTGATTGAGTGTGTGGACAGGTGTCTTTTATACAGGTAACGAGTTCAAACAGGTGCAGTTAATACAGGTAATGAGTGGAGAACAGGAGGGCTTCTTAAAGAAAAACGAACAGGTCTGTGAGAGCCGGAATTCTTACTGGTTGGTAGGTGATCAAATACTTATGTCATGCAATAAAATGCAAATTAATTACTTTTTTAAAACTTTTTTTTCCGACTTTGACATTTATATTGTGTAGATCGTTGACCCAAAAAATGACAAATCCATTTTTATCCAACTTTGTAATACAAAAAAAGTTAAATGTCAAGGGGAGGGAATACTCCCTGAAAGCACTGCCTATGTCAATGTATTAGACTTCGGTATGGGTTCCTCTCTGATTTCTCTCACGGTATGGGTTCCTCTCTGATTTCTCTCACGGTATGGGTTCCTCTCTGATTTCTCTCACGGTGTGGGTTCCTCTCTGAGCTCCTCTCTGATTTCTCTCACGGTATGGGTTCCTCTCTGATTTCTCTCATGGTATGGGCTCCTCTCTGATTTCTCTCACGGTATGGGTTCCTCTCTGATTTCTCTCACGGTATGGGTTCCTCTCTGATTTCTCTCATGGTATGGGGTCCTCTCTGATTTCTCTCACGGTATGAGCTCCTCTCTGATTTCTCTCACGGTATGAGCTCCTCTCTGATTTCTCTCACGGTATGGGCTCCTCTCTGATTTCTCTCATGGTGTGGGTTCCTCTCTGATTTCTCTCATGGTGTGGGTTCCTCTCTGATTTCTCTCATGGTATGGGTTCATCCACTGGAGAACTAGAGCACATTGTTTCCAAGCTCATCAGCTACATGTAGATGTAGAGATACATTCAGTTCGATGATGGTTGTTAGTACAGAAAACATCTGATATATTCTTTTTTTTTGTCAGTTTTATCAAGTGAAAGGTGAAAACACATATAGTACTTTGGCGACTAAGCAGCTCTGGACACTAATGCTACTTTTCTAACCTTTCTGTCTGTCCATTTGGCAGGACCAGAACATCACAGCCGAAGAGGGCGGGATCGAGCAAGGCGACTTCGAGGCGGCATCGTCAGGGGTGACGGGTGACGACCCTGGCGCTGCGGTGGAGGCGGAATGCTGCGGGGGCGGAGCCAACAGCTCTTCCACAGGTGTCCTATCCCTCTCCTCTTCCAGCCAGGACCAGCTATTGGACGATCACCACTTGGAGGAGTGTCCTTTATGCCTCCTGAGCCAACCACGATGCCGGTTCCCTCGCCTTTCTTCCTGTTCCCACCGGGCCTGCTATGACTGCCTGAGACAGTACCTGAAGATCGAAATCTCAGAGAGCAGGGTGGGCATCGCCTGTCCGCAGTGCCCCGAGGCGTTTGCGCCTCAAGATGTGCGCGCCATCCTGGATGACCTGACGCTGCTGGAGAGATTCGAAGAGTACCAGCTGAGACGGTTTCTGGCATCCGACCCGGACACACGCTGGTGTCCTGCACCCGACTGCAGGTAGAGACATTTAGTCATTCAGTTCATTCTACTGATTCAGATTCGTTTATAGAGTCAGAAGAATCATATTCAGGGAGTCAATAGTACCAGCTCAGGAGGTGCACTGCGCCTGACTGCAGGTATAGACACTTAGTCATTCAGTTCATTCTACTGATTCAGATTTGTTTATAGAGTCAGAAGAATCATATTCAGGGAGTCAATAGTACCAGCTCAGGAGGTGCCCTGCGCCTGACTGCAGGTAGAGACACTTAGTCATTCAGTTCATTCTACTGATTCAGATTCGTTTATAGAGTCAGAAGAATCATATTCAGGGAGTCAATAGTACCAGCTCAGGAGGTGCACTGCGCCTGACTGCAGGTATAGACACTTAGTCATTCAGTTCATTCTACTGATTCAGATTCGTTTATAGAGTCAGAAGAATCATATTCAGGGAGTCAATAGTACCAGCTCAGGAGGTGCCCTGCGCCTGACTGCAGGTATAGACACTTAGTCATTCAGTTCATTCTACTGATTCAGATTCGTTTATAGAGTCAGAAGAATCATATTCAGGGAGTCAATAGTACCAGCTCAGGAGGTGCACTGCGCCTGACTGCAGGTATAGACACTTAGTCATTCAGTTCATTCTACTGATTCAGATTCGTTTATAGAGTCAGAAGAATCATATTCAGGGAGTCAATAGTACCAGCTCAGGAGGTGCACTGCGCCTGACTGCAGGTATAGACACTTAGTCATTCAGTTCATTCTACTGATTCAGATTCGTTTATAGAGTCAGAAGAATCATATTCAGGGAGTCAATAGTACCAGCTCAGGAGGTGCCCTGCGCCTGACTGCAGGTATAGACACTTAGTCATTCAGTTCATTCTACTGATTCAGATTCGTTTATAGAGTCAGAAGAATCATATTCAGGGAGTCAATAGTACCAGCTCAGGAGGTGCCCTGCGCCTGACTGCAGGTAGAGACACTTAGTCATTCAGTTCATTCTACTGATTCAGATTCGTTTATAGAGTCAGAAGAATCATATTCAGGGAGTCAATAGTACCAGCTCAGGAGGTGCACTGCGCCTGACTGCAGGTATAGACACTTAGTCATTCAGTTCATTCTACTGATTCAGATTCGTTTATAGAGTCAGAAGAATCATATTCAGGGAGTCAATAGTACCAGCTCAGGAGGTGCACTGCGCCTGACT